>NW_007731105.1:3339-12014 GCF_000696425.1 Galeopterus variegatus | reverse complement strand
TACACCGTAAGCATGTACAGTGAAAAATATATAAATTAAAATTTTTTAAAAAATAAAAAAAAACTTTAAGGAGATGGGCATAATTTTTTTTTTAACTTTGCCTTTTATGAATTTAAATTTTTTTAAAATGGTTTTAGTGTGTGTGTGTTTTGGCCTAAAATCCATGAATTTTCCTTCATTCAGGAAAGAGTTACAGTGATCACCATGTGCCAGGCATGGGGACAGGAGTTGGGGCTATTAAGGAGCACAGAATAAACCCAACCCTGACATTTATGATGTTTACAGATCAATGAGTCCTGTCATGGATAAAGCTTCCAGCAAATTAATCTAATTAAATAAAAACTAATTTTTACTTTATAATTTCGGTTACTTCTTTATTATCTTATCTTAGCTTCTTTGGGAAACACTGAGGAGATCCCCTGTTCCTCTCACTTCAGTATCCCAGCATCTGTAAATGTTTCTTTCTTTGGAAAACATAATATATACTCTTAAAAAGAAGCATAATGAATAATACAAAAGTATTTAATAGTTTACAAATCACTTTCATATTTGCTGTCTCATTTGATTTCAACCTTGTGGTATTAAAGTCATTACCTTTATAAGAGATGAAGCAAAAGAACATCTAGACAGTTGCTTAGGGTCACACAGATAAGAAATATTCTTTATTCCAATGCAAGATCCTTTAAAGTAAAATCTGTGTCTCTTTTGTCTATCAGTGTTGTAGTGCCTGGCACAATGCCTGACACAGTCAAAGTAATCAATGCGTATTTGCTGACTCAAGGAAGAAAAGAAAGTTTAGTAAGTTCAAAGCTTTTTCCTTTAAAAACTGATGGAGAAGGAAAATATTTAATACTCAATTTGTGTTTTCTTTTTCCCCCTAGAGGTCAGGTACCATGCTCTGTTTTGTATTTGTTTTCTTATTTAATCCTTTAAGTAAACTAAGGGATACTTCTTTTTGCATTCATATCACAAACAAACAAACAAAAAAACTAAGCTTAGCAAGATCAATAATTTGTTTTGGCTCCATAGCCAGTATGGGCAAGGCCTGATGTTTAAACTTTGCTTTCTTATGTCAAAACCTAGGCTATTTTTACTATATAGTGATATATACATATATATACACACACACACACACACACATATATATATATATATATATATATAGATAGAGAGAGAGAGAGAGAGAGAGAGAGAGGTAGATATAGATATAGATATATAGATATATATAGAGAGATAGAAAATGAAATTGAATAATATTTTAAAATAAAAATTAGATGTTTGCACTTAATGCTAAATAGATGTTAGAATACACAAAAATAACTGGTCTGTATTCAGATGAATTGAGAATCGATCACTGTTTATGTCACCTTTGAATTTGAATGTTGTAGCTTTTATTAGTGTTAGAGAGGTTGTCCATGGTAAGTAAACAATCAGTAGAATTTATTGAAAATTTAGTGATTTGAGATGAGTTACTATGCTTTATGGAGATTAGATATACTGTTAATTATTTAAGAGAACAGAAATAATCCATAAAGTAGAGTCTCAATTAAATACAAAGGAGAGTTGCTTTTTATTTACCCTGTTCTGTTTGTGGAAGCGATGAGGAAGAGGACTAAGTTTGTGGTTGATAAAGAAATAGAAAATAATGAAAAACGTTCATTAGGAATTCTATTATAAGAGTAAAACAACATTGTTCGATGAGGAGAAGTAAGTCAATACATAAATTCTACTTTT
Organism: Galeopterus variegatus; assembly: GCF_000696425.1. Lineage (NCBI taxonomy): Eukaryota > Metazoa > Chordata > Mammalia > Dermoptera > Cynocephalidae > Galeopterus > Galeopterus variegatus. The sequence continues at coordinate 10,280 of NW_007731105.1, read as the reverse complement.
TGCAATTTCGAGTCTTTCTTCTACTCATCTTTTAACTTTAATTTAAAATGCATCCTCATCTTTAAGATTAAATGGGTCTTTCTTCTACTCATCTTTTAACTTTCATTTAAAATGCATCCGCATCTTTAAGATTAAATGGGTCTGTTGAAAATAAAAAGTGAAAAATTAAGTGCTTGCACATGTGAGTTCTCTGTGGCTCAGAGACGAACATACATACATGTGTCTGTATTAGCTATTAGCTATGAACACACATAAATCTGTGTGTGTGTGTGTGGGTGGGTGGGTGTATATATATGCACACACACATATATATGTGTATTAATTACACTTGTTTTCATTTATTCCTCAGACATTTTGAGGTTTTTGCTTTGTTTTGCTTTTGTTGTTTGCATAGGCTGTCTTCATGATGCCCTATCTTTCCCATTCTAAAACAGGAAAGATGAGAATAAGGACATCCTTTCTCTCTTGCTGTTGTGCTTTGATACTGATCAGGAAAGTGCATGGCTGTGATAAGGTAGAAATACATATTTAGAAAAGACATTTCTAACTGAAGCATTTTGGAGGCACACCACAGGCTTTAGGGTGAGATTTATAGATAATGTTCATGGTAATGGAGAACTTGAGTCTGTAATACTTCTTTTCAGGAGAACATGGGAAGACTTCAATTAGATCGAGTTAAAGAGAGTCACCTGTGCCTGAAACAGCCTCAGGTCAGCTATAAATAAACAGCAATCTGTACTAGTTAGATGGAGTTCTAACTTGTAACTACTTTAGGATGTGCAACAGCAACTCACCCACTGATGTGTAGCAGAAATAATAGTGTGGACTGAATTCTCAGGACAGATCATATTATCACACTGAATCAGGACAATGGCCTATCTAAGGCTGCAAGGACTGTGATCACAAATCATTGAGGTACCTGAACCACTTAAAATAGCCTCGATATAATAAAAAGCAGCCTGAAAAGTCAGTGTATAATATTACTCTGCGGAGAAAGTAGTTGAAATTTACATCTAAGCCACCTGACATTGTGCAATCGATAATAGAAGATTATCTCCAAAATTTTGTTTATCAGGGTCAGCCTCAGAAATCTAATAGAGTAGTTTGCAAGTGATTTAAGCTGGAAGGTTCTGTTTTCCATGGATTTTACACAGAGAATTGAATTTATGGACTCTTCATGCAGCAGTGGTTATTACATGCAAGGTGCCAATGACTACTTGATTATCTCGGAAGGACCTCAAAGCTAGTTGGGCATGAAATAGAGGACCTCTTCAAATGAAAGGGATCAGAATATTCAACATAGTTTATAAAGTGTGACAATTCTATTATGTAAGTTTGAAAAGCAGCCATGGTTGGAAAAAAATCCATGAGAATATCCAAGAGAAAAATAGCTTGGCAGAGCTAGTGACCATGACAAAATATAGTCTTCATTACTGGTGGGAGAAAAATGTTAGGAGATTTACACATGGGCACTTCTTTCTTGAAAACTTGAATTATGGCACATAGAATATGAGACTAGTTCCCGGTAATGTGAAACTATTACAGCATAGATAATATTTGTAATGGTTAGCTCCAGATTTAATGTAGAAAAATTTCTCCATGATTAGGTTTTGAAATCATTGATAATACCTAGGCAACTGCAAATAGAGACCATGATGACCTTTGCTTCCTATGATAGATAAGAATCATGTATGACTGTGTGCAAGAACAAAGGACAGGTTATTAATCTATCCTTTCCAAAGAGAGAAAGAACTTTCTTTTAATATTTCTTTTATTTATAACAGCTTTAGATATACAGAATTATTGCAAAAACAGTACAGAGAGTTCTCATATACCCTATACTCCGGTTTTACTATTATGAAAGTCTTACATTACTATGGTACATTTGTCATAATTAATGAACAATTAGTTGATGTATTATTATTAGTTAAAATTCATACTTTATTCAGGTGTCCTTAGTTGTTACCTAATGTCCTTTTTCTGTCCCAGGATCCTATCCAGGATATTACATTTTATTTATTCATCATGTCCCCTTAAGCTCCTCTTGGTTGTAACTGTTTCTCAGACTTGTTTTCGATGACCTTGACAATTTTGTGAAGGTGGTCACATAATTTGTAGAATTTCCTTCAATTGGGATTTGTCTCTTCATTAGACTGAGATAATACATTTTTGGGAGGAGGACCACTGAGGTAAAGTGCCATTCTCACATTTTATCAAGGGTACATACTTATTATGATTTATTGGTGACTTCATCTCCTGACTTGCGGTAGTATTTGTGAGTTTTCTCCACTATAACGTCATTTCCCCCTCCTTTTCTATACTGCACTCTTTGAAATTGTCATTATGTGCAGTCCACTCTTAAGAAGTCGTGGTTATGCTCTACCTCCTTAAAGGCAGAGAATCTCTATCAATAATTTGAAATTCTTTTGCACTGCAGAGTTGTCTCTTCTCCTCCATTTATTTATTTGATCATTTATTTTTGGATTCACGGATATCTATTTTGTACTTTAGCTCATAATTCAACTCTATTTTACTTATTTTGTTGTTAAAATCATTCCAGGTTTGGCCACTGGGGACTCTTTCAGTTGGCTTTGATGTACTCCATCATTGTTTTATTTTGATATTTGTTTGTTTTTAGCACTTACTTCCTGGCATCTCAAGATCATCCAGGCTCATTTTGTATACTTCCTTTCCTAGTTCTAAAATAAGCTATTTTTCCAAAGTGTCCTGGTTTCCTTTATTGGACAATGGTATTAGAATCCAAGATCTTGGTGGTAGGTATGTTCATCACAACAGTGGTGTCACTGATTTTAGTATCTCTCAGCTCACAGAGCAAGAAGATATATGTGTATATAACCAATAGTGTATAAATATTTCTATATGTAACCATCTGTAGTATTTTAAGTTAAATATTAGTTCACATTGAAATTAGAATTTTTTTTTTGAGCATCCAAGACTGTACGATGATGTTCAAAGACTACATATTCTATTTATTCTATTTTATATCGTATTACATTGGTCTTTAAAATTGCTAAAAACAAAAATACAAATATTTTCTACTAGAATTATAGCTACACTCATTTTAAGTAAACTGTTCAATTTTTATATAGTAGGATCCAAGGATTAAGGAAATAGTGTCCCAACTCTTGTCTGAGACCTCTACAGTCTCTCTCTATAAAAGTGGCAGGTTGTTGGAAAACCAGTTTACACTTTCCCAGCCACAGGATACTGGGTTTTCCTCCTAGAAATTAGATTGTTCCTTTTTTTCTCTTTATAGATCTCTTAAAGATATGTGGCTTTCAAACCTGCCTGCATATTAAATCATCTGGGGAACTTTAAAAAAAAAAAAAAAAAAGGTGCTGATACGATTCCCCTAAACCCAGACCAAATTCAGTTTGTGTAAGATGAGATACTGGAATTACATCTTGAAAAACTCCCTGGGTGTTTATATCATAGAGCCAGAGTTGGGGATAGCATTGATATAGATGGCCTCCAACATCCTTTTGGTCCTAGCATTGTTAAATCTCTGATTTTTTTTTTTTTTTTTGTCCTTTTTGAGACCGGCCACACCACGCTCAGCCAGTGAGCGCTGTGAGCGCACCAGTCATCCCTATATAGGGTCTGAACCCGCAGCGGGAGCGCTGCTGTGCTCCCAGCGCCACACTCTCCCGAGTGCGCCACGGGCTCGGCCCGAAATCTCTGATTTTTATTAATAGGACCTGCCTGTGCTTCATTTCCAATAAGATGAAATACATGCAAAATAACCAACACTCTTAAAGTTACAATCAGATTAGGGAGAATTTGCTTTGCTTGCTATAGACCCTTTTATCCTGTCACCACACAAACCCAATTTTAGACAATTGTTCTTGTAGCCATTTGAGAAAACAAAACTGAACTAGGCCAATGTAAAACTGTTATTCCAGAATTCAAAGCTCAAGTCTATTGTGGATGCCTTGAAATGCTTCCCGTATTGGTGATTACATGCTCTTCGTTGACCTAATTTAAGATGACAAAATTCAGCTCTTAAAAAGACAGGAAGAGACTGTTTCTCCACATTCTAAGTAGGACCGTACCAAAAGTAAAACAGCAGTGTGGGTTGTTCTTAAAGGTCCTCAGGGAAGATTTTGCAGAGCACTTTAATAATATATTCAGGTATTACATAAGGTCTAAGGTCAGGCAACATAGTAATCCAATGACTAAAAGTATTAAATTAAAAACCTAGATACTTGGATTCTAGTTCAGAGACTCTATAAAAGCCTTTTTGATACCAGGGAGGTCATAACACTTCCATGTGCTTTGGTTTCTCCAACTCTAAAACAAGGATAATTGCTTTCCTTCATTAGAATGCTGAATGAATTGTAGGCAATCTATAAAAAGAAACTTCAGACTCAGTAGTGCAAAAATCTCCTGTAATATACCACATCACCACGCTGTTGGTGCTCTTCTACCTAATCCAAATAGTTTTTGTAATTGAAGCAAATTTCCTCCTGGGCAGTGTTCTGGGGAGTTAGTTTGCCTCAGCTTATTTGCAGTAAGGTCCTTCCCCATGTTTGGGGCCAGTGTTTTTCTTTCTAACAGCAGCCGTCTTTTGTCTGTGTAGTCTTAACATGTAATTCTCTTCCTGCATTTTACCTCAAGTTGTGAGGCCTTAAGTAAACCCAGAGCTCCACGAAAGGCTGAAAAGCCCACTACTGTTGATTTACATGAGGAAAATTATGCGTGATAAAAGAGTGACTTCATCTTAACAGTTTTACTAAGTTTGCTCTTCGAGCTCCAAAGTTCTGTGATTCTAATGGTGCATGTGAAAATTATAAATGGGTTTGGTTCCCTCATTATGAGGATCTCTGACTCAATTACACGAGAAGTGAAAGTAAGTTGGAGACAATCATACTGAGAACCTTTATTTGGGGTTTTGATTGGGAGCTATTCAGTTGGATGGCTTTCTCTGTGAGCTTTTCTGCAGGGCTTCATTTAGTGGAGAATGAGGTGAGGTAAGGTGCATGTGGATGGAGAGCACTGTTAGGCTTCAGAAATAAACCTCTTATTTATTTTTTTTTTAGCTACATATTTTTACAGTTTCTCTAAAGGTAGTTTTTGACTCAAAACATTTGAATGCTATTTCTTTTAGGTGAACATTGTGACACACAGATAGAACTCATTACTTATGGTTCCAAACACACAGTTCAAGAGAAAGTTTCATGAAGGGTAGGAAAAGTGGTTTTGACTTTTACCATTGTCTTTTTGTACCAATCACTTACATACATCTGACAGTTTAGGGGTGGTAATGTGCACGAAAGCAGGTTCAATAGACTAGAACCTAAAGGCAGGATTGAACTGTAGTTTTTGCACCAAAGGAAAAAAAAAAGCAAACTAAAAAACACATTGGGCAATTGGGCAATCATACCATAAATCATAGATTTGCAAATGTTCCTGGGCAGCTTAAGAATCTCCTGAGCTAAAGAAACATTTAAAACCAGAGATATCTGATCAATCTTTTAGAAAGAGGAAAATTTTGATTAAGAAGTACTAAAAAGGGATTTGGAAGATATGGACATCTGAACAGTGATACAAAATGTGGAAAGAATCTCAGTGCTCCCTACATGGAAAGAAACTAGAGATGATTTTTCTTTTAAGGTGAACAATAGGTTTATTTTTAGAAGGTAGCTGTAAAACAAACTATAACTGTGCTTTCATTTGGTACTTTTGAAAGTGTTAAACTAGTGTTAGGTACTTTTTATATAACACATCCTTCTTTCTATAGGTCTTATCTATGTCCCCCAAATGCATCCAGCATTTTCTACCACACCTATCTCAAATACATCTTCCAGCTATGCTCACTCCCCACTATATAGAGCTTTTTATAATAGACAAAAATGGATTCACCTAACCCATTTTCTCTGAGACAAATTGGAATGTGAAACTCTAATCAAAAGGGAAAGAAGAGGATTTTGAATTCCTTGAGAACCTCATCTCTGTTTAGCTAGACTTGAGGCACAGTTGAAACTTTAGTTTTGAGTTACAACAGGCAGCAGAGGGAAGGAACAGAGACACCTTGCTCACTGACTCTCTCTGATTAGTTTTGCTGCAGTGACTTGGAGCTTAGGCCCAGGAGCAACACAAACCTAGGTTGTATCTTGCCTCTGTAACCTACAGACTTTCTAACTTTGGGTGAGCCACTTTGTCCCTGAGAATATTACCTCAGAGGATTAGCATAAGGATTCATAAAATCAGGTAATATGTATACCTTGTAGAAAGTAGATAAGAAGTAGTAATTATTCTATTATAGTATTCGTAGATTATATATATATTATCCGAAGGCAGTAATAATATGAAGCTCTAAATAAACTATGCAGAACCTAAGGCCACATTGTGAAATAATTAACCCCCTGGTTTTGATCTTTGATCTTTCTGCCACCTGCTATCTGGGATTTCCCCATAGCTGAACTTCCATCCTCAATTTTGTCAGTCTAGGATTTCCATCTGTAACCCAATCTCAGGTGACAGATATGAACCATGAAAGAAGACTGTGGAGTATACTAACATTTATAAAGCTAATGTTTTTCACAGGGCCTAGTTTCCAAAGCCCTGTAGTTTCAGGTATAACCTAACTTTTAAAAATTAAATATAGAAAGTTTAAGCTTGCAAAAGACAGGAAAATTTCCCCAGGCTAAAGTCTCTGTTGTAGATGAAGAATTGTAACACAGCAAAGTTGTTGGCTCAAGGACAGATGCCCTTGGAGCAGGTTAACCTAAAGTTACTTGATTGTTACGTAAAGATACTAAGGAAATTGCTGTAGGAAAAGACAGTATGTGCTAGGGACAAGCTTTTGTTGGTGGATCGACTTAACCTTTTGCAAATCGCATTATAGAATATCATTTTGTTATTTCACTGATGTTACCAGCTTCTATTGTTAAACTATACTTAGCCATAACTCTACCTAT
>NW_007731105.1:0-2641 GCF_000696425.1 Galeopterus variegatus | reverse complement strand
TGCCACTCTTTCTTCCAGTCCAGCCACTCTATTCCTTCTGTGTTTGTCTCAGTCCTTTCTGCAGTGTCTTCAGAAGGGATGTTTCTTCTTCGGAAATGTCCATGCTTCTCCTCCTCTCCCATCATAGGAGTTAATTTCAGCTCATCTTTTGGAATTTAGCTCAAATAGCATTTCCTCAAGAAAGCTGTCCCTGACTTTCCAGGCTTCCTCAAAACAGCCATGTCTATGGTATATGATGCATTCCTAGTATATTCTGGTGTTGTTATAGTACTTATCACTATTGCCATTTACCGGTTAATTTTGCAATTAGTAATCCACTAGAATTTAGATTAAAGAGGGCAAGAGCTATTTAACTTTCACCATCTACCTTTGCAAAATTGTTGTAATAGAGGTCTCTACTATGTGGAATAAATAGATGATGCAGTAAAAGTGCTTAGTATGGGTGATTTGTACATAGTAAGCACTCACTAAAATAATATTACTGTAGCTGCTGTGTTGTGTGTTGGAGGTGGGAGAGGGAGGAGGCTGTGTGAATGAGACAACAGGTTCCCAGTCTCTGATTGACTACAAATGTATTATCAAGAGGTGGGCTCTGAGGGGCAAAGGCCAGAGCTGCCTTGCTAGACCTGAGGTGAGCATAATTTCAGAACAAAGTAGGAGTCTATGCATGGAATCGAGCTATAGAACCAGTTGGGTGATAGTCATGACAATATTGAAGTCTGAATTTTGAATGTCAGACCCTTTGAACTGTCGACAGGCGTTAGCCTACACTGAGAACCACATGAATGTACATATAGAAAAGGATGATCACCAAAAGGGGATTCGTTAAATGAGCCAAAGCCCTATGCTAAAAACTTCATTCTCACTCAGGTACCGTGGAATGATTCTTTGAAGCATTTCACTCTTTTCATGAAGAAGCTTCAGACTTGCTGTTTTCTCTGTTGACGTTAAACTGTCTACAGGTAAAGCTTTTGCCTAATATCAAATATTGGTCAAGATGAATGTAAAGAGCAAAAAACAAAAGGAAAAACCACTAAAAGAAAAGTTATTATGAGTGATTTTGGACTCTCTGGCCTTAATGAAGGCAAATTCTGTCGGATTAAGAACAAATTCTGTCAGATTAAGAACAGTCAGAAAACAGTAGTTTGTCTACTAAAATTTCTGTCTTGCCCAGGCCATTGAGGAATTTAAAAACAGTCAGAAGTAATGAAGAAAAATGCTTTAAATATTTTTGAGGCTCTGAAAATGTTTCTAAAGATCTCCAGTGTGCCATTTTTAAAAATTTTATTTTATTTTGTCAATATACAGCGTGGTTGATTATTGTGGCCCATTACAGAAACCTCCCTCTTACCTCCCTCTCCCCCTCCCTCCCAACAACCTCATATCTGTTCGCTTGTCATGTCAACTTCAAGGAATTGTAATTGTTGTGTCTTCTTCCCTCCCCCAAAGAGTNTAAATACTGAGAAAGAACCCCAGTTCAGGGTTATTTTTCCAAGGAGGAATGCCTCTCTCTTTAGTGTTTCTGGAAAATTAACCCCTTTGGGGCCTCACACTGCTCAGAAGAAATGGGCTTTGAGTAATCCTTTGCATCTCCGTCACCCCGAAGGAGGCAAAGAGAGTGCAACAGAAGACATTTCAAATCCCTGTGTTATGGCTAAATGTATCACCCAAAGTTTCATGTATTGGGACTTAATCCAAATGTGACAATGCTAAGAGGCTGGGAAATCCTTCTATAGTAATTGAAAGGTGGGACCTTTAATAAGCCATTATATTACGAGGAATGTACCCTTGAGAATGGATTGATCCATTCATGGAGTGATGGGTGTGGTTCCAAAGGCTTTAAAAGGAGAGCAACTGAGCAGCTTAGCTTTGTCTTGCTCCTGCCATTTTTCACCATGTGATTCCCTGAGTTGCTGTGAAGAGTCACTACCCACCAACAAGGCCCTCACCAGATATGTTCCCTGGACTGTGGACTTCCCAGTTTCTGAAACTGTAAGGAATAAATCGCATTTTCCTATAAATTACCCAGTTGCAGGTATTCTGTTATAAGTAACAGACATGAACTCATACACCCTGAAACATATTCTGAGGTAAGAATACTTTTGGAATGATCTAAGAGGTAAGTAAGCATTCTGCTTCATTAAATTTAGAGCACTCCATTCAGCTGGCTGGTGTCCATTCTCCAATCTCACCCGTGTAGCTAATTCAGCCATGATCTCCAGCTGATTCCTCCTATCGAATTTCTCTTAAACCCACTGACGTTTCCCTTCCTGTCTGCTGCCATAGTAGTTCATGCTGCTGTCATCTTTCGTCCTGTTGGAGTAGTGCCATCTCTGCCCAACAGGTATGCCTATTTTCACTCCAACTACCTCCCATCATTCTTCCCAAATCACTCCAAGATGCTGCCCCTTGCTCTCAAGGATAAATAACAAGTCCCAAGGCAGCCCCTGCGTGACCTGGCTTCTAATCCCCAGCCTCATTCATGCCACTCTTTCTTCCAGCCCAGACACTCTATTCCTTCTGTGTTTGTCTCAGTCCTTTCTGCAGTGTCTTCAGAAGGGATGTTTCTTCTTCGGAAATGTCCATGCTTCTCCTCCTCTCCCATCATAGGAGTTAATTTCAGCTCATCTTTTGGAATTTA
>NW_007731104.1:162834-170254 GCF_000696425.1 Galeopterus variegatus | reverse complement strand
TCACAGGATCGCGCTGTCTCCTGTCACGGCCGCTCCAGACCCGTCGCCATCTTAGAATCTCAAGAAATCAATTTATTGTTCATGGCTACCTGGCGTATGGTAATTTGTTACAGCAGCTTGAATGGCACTAAGAAACAAGGACTCAGAAATGTCCTGGGCTCTGTAAGAATCTGGTCAGCTCAACTACAGTCTGAATCTCTTCATATCTGTCAAAAACTGCACCTTCTTGCAAAAAGGAAGGAACTTCCTTCTGCCAGTTAAATTCATAAGGTTTGGCCATAATTATATTCAAGACCTCAAATACTCCATTCAAAATGCTCTTTTGAGTAGCTGGACATGTTAGTCTTCAAAACCCATGTCTTCACCTTGGTCCCGATCTTTCTTAACCTCTCCAGAATTTAACTCCCCCAATGTGATCACTTTTTGCAGCCCTTTTCCAATTCTTCCCTTAACCCCCCTTCCTTCCCACCTCTGGTAACCTCAGTTCTGTTCTCTCCTTTCAAAAGTTCAATGTATTATTGTGATTGTTCTTTCTATTTATTTGTTTTTTGGTTTTGGGTGTTTTTTTAGCTCCCACTCATGAGTGAGAATATGCGGTGTTTCTCTTTCTATGCCTGGCTTATTTCATTTAACATGATGTTCTCTAAGTTCATTCATATTGCTGCAAATGGCACTATTTCATTCTTTTTTATGGCAGAGTAGTATTCCATTGTGTAAATATACCACATTTTTATGGAGAAATCTTTATGTCAAGAGGATCATGTCTAAGGGACTTGGACAGGACAGCTTCTTTGCTGGCTAGGGAATGTATCAGTTAGGATAAGCTGGGTTATGCTGCAGTAACAAATGACCCTAAAAGCTTAGTGACTTAACAATAACAAATTATTGTTTCTCACTACTATTGAATGTCCATCAAGGTCAGCTGTGGCTGTGCTCCATATCTCTTCTCTCTGGGGTCTAGGCTGCTGGAACTGCCACAATCTGGGACACTGCTTTGGTAGAGGAAAAATAGAATATGGCTCCTAAATCTTCTGCTTTGAAATGACTTACGTCATTTCTGCTCACATTTCATTGGTCAAAGCAAGTCAAAAGCATGACATTTTTGGGCAGGGGGAAGCATTATTCTCCTCCAAGGAAGGGAAGTGAATATTCCAGTGAGTAATTCCTGATATAGGAGGAAAGCCCATTAAAAAGTGCTAACTTTTAACAACAATCTCTAAATGTCTCCAGGTGTGACCCTCGATGCATTGATTACATATTTACGGACTGACCCTTGCATCCTCTAATTTGTATTCATCATAGTATTAGCAATTATTACGATAACAAATTGCCTTTTTAAATTATTTAAAAGGTACCACTTTTAGAGGATGTGTTTAGAGAAGAAACTACTCTCCCCTGTTTCCTGCTCCCTGCAGGTCTGGCAATACTTCCAAGAATCTGACACTGCTTGGTCACGTTTCCTATTATTCCAACACAGCCGGGGGTACATGGTGAGTATTTAGCACAGACACAGCCACTTGCTCTGAAATGCTGCTAATGAGTGAAGGTTGTGTGTGCTCAACCAACACAATGTACAGCGTTACAGCCTGCAAACGCTCCTCATACGATGTTCTCTAATGGAGGGACTGCTCTGGGCTAATCTTCATCCCCTATGAATTTAAATGCCTCGTGGAAAGAGAGTGCTGTTGGAGCAAGATGGATTAGCAGAAGGGGCTAAAGAGCTGTGTTGCCAAAATGGTTTTCTTCTCTCCCCTTGATTAATGAGAAGGAGGCCAGGCTGTGCTTTTATCTCAGGCAGGTCATGTTGGAGAAATGTTAATGATGTCATCAGGTGATGGATTTTCCTCATACCTTCATGCACTGAACCGTGCCAGATCTATCAAGCCCCATGAGAGGTGGATGGAAGAACAAAGAGCTTGGAGCTGCAGCAACAATCCCCAATAATCAACTTGCTGAGATGACACCATGTAATAGGGTGGCAGGGAAGTAGGAGCGTATAGTGCAAAAGTCAAAAACTATTGAAAATTGGTACCCATAAGCCAAACCTAGCCCACAGATGTGTGCGTGTGTGTTTCTCTGTTTATTAAACTCATACATAGTTTTGATTTTTTTGTTTTGCTAATTTTTCCCAACATTTTATTTCAAACACACAGCACCATTGATTCATTAACACTTTACTAAACTTGACGTATGACCTACCTATCCATCTGTCCTTCCCTCCACCCATCCATCAATTCATCTCATTTTCTGTTCATTTCAAAGTACACTGCAGATATCAGTCTACCTTCTCCTAAACACTTCAGCATGATTTTTATTAATTAGACTTCAATATTCGCTCACAGATTTTCCGTGTATAATTTACATAGATTGAAATACACATATTTTAAGTGTACTTTGAGTATTCACAAATGCATGTATCAGTATAAACAAACACCTATCTAGATATAGAACATTACTACCACCCTGAAGGCACCCTCACTCCTATCCCCATTGACCTCTGCCCTCCTCATAAGTTAATTTTGATTGTTCTAGAATTTCATATAAATAGACCATGCCGTATGTGCTCGTTTGTGTCTGGTTTCTTATGCTCAACACAGTGCTTCTGAAATTCATTCGTGTTTTGTGTCTGTATCAGTAATTATTTTCTTTCTATTGTGGGTCACACTCAGCTGAATAAGTATCGGTTTGTTTAATGCACCATTTAAAAGGAAAGTTTTAGAATTAAGTATTATGGGGTTTTTTTATTTATTAATATTATTTTTTTCACATTCTAAGATGTTGTTGCAGACCAGTTGGGGGGATGGGGACAGGGGAAGGGGGAAGGAAATGGCATGGGAGAAGGAGGAAGGAGGAGGGGTGTGGTTGAGGCTTGTGGCACCCCCCTCATTCCTGCATGGGAGACCAGGGGACTTCCAGTGGTGGCTAGGTAATTGCTGAGCTGGTTGCTGATGTTGGCGGGGGTGTGGCCAAAGTCCTGGCCCCTGCCCTGCCCCCCCCACTGCCCTGGCTTGGGAGCCTGGGGCACTTCCTGCGACGGCTTGATGGTGGTCACAAGTATTGAGTTTTAAAGAACACACTTGATGGTTTTTATAATTCATTGACATCTAAAAATTGGAAGGTTTCATGTAAAAATCTACATGTCTGGCTCCTTATAAGAATCTCCTCCTCCTCCCACCCTATTCCCCTCACAACTCCCCTCTCCCCTCCCCCCCCATAACTACTCCACAACATCTCAGAATGTAAAAATAATAATGAATTAATTAATTAATTTTTTGAAAAAGAATCTTAAAATTGGGCAACCCTGGGCTCACCTTGCTCCTCAGCAACAGTAGGCTGGGCTTAGGGACAGGTGCCAACTTTAGACATGAAATGTTCTCTCTCATTTGCCAGTCTCTACACTTCCTATTATGTCCCATCTGGGCAACTTTATTCATTGAAGTTACCTGCCTGTCCCTGAAGATAAATGATTTTCTGACTCCTGTTAATAATGACCAAGGGGGGCCGGCCTGGTGGCGCACTGCTGCAGTGCACCGCTTGGGAAGCGCGGCGGCGCTCCCGCCGAGGGTTTGGATCCCACATGCAGACCAGCCGCTCACTGGCTGAGCGAAGGGCGGGAGCAACGCTGAGGGTTGCGATCCCGTTGCCGGTCCTGGTCCGGTACGGGCGCGACACTGAGGGTTGCGATCCGTTGCCGGTCACAAAAAAAGAGAAAAAGGAAAAAAATAATAATAATAATGACCAAGGGATCCAAAGTGATTATGGAATGAATTAATGCAGAATACATGAATATATTGTGCCAAAGATTCTGTGTTACAGAGTGGATAAGAGCCTTAGATTTGGAATCATTTATACCTGGGTCCAAATTCTTTCTCTACTTGGTGTCATCTCCACATCTCTCTTATGTAATAAGGGGATAAAAATGCTAATCTCTATCAATTGCTATCAGGATCAATGAAATAACATATTTAAACCTCCTAGCACCACCAGGATGGTGTTTTATAATCATTATCATCAGCTGGTCCTCTACAAGAGAGGACATCACCTAATTTTTCATTCCATCTCTCCAGTGTAGCTATTTGAAACCTCTGGACCCTGAGAGAGAATAGGATTGCTCTTAATGGTAGGGAGGAATTTTCTAACCCCCTAGTCCTTTTTTCTAATTAGTCACCATCTCAAACAAGAGTTTAGTCTCAAGTAGAAGCCATTACAGAAACCTGGAATCCTGTCAACTAAGCAAGAATGTCCTTCCTCGTGTTTGAAAGACCATTAGAGATCTCTAAAGACCAAATGAGATGCCTCAAAAAATGGAGAATCACAGAAGAGAAAATCCAGAAATAGACCCACATACATAGATGATATTAGTACGTAATGGCATTGTGTTCATATCAGTGGGGAAAAAACAGATAACTCCATAAATGGTAACAACTGAGAAACCATCTGGAAAGATATAAAGCTTAATCCTTATTTCACACCTTGCACTAAAACAGATTCCAGATGGATCAAAGATTCAAACATAAAATAATGGAGCCATTAAAATACTAAAAGAAAAGGTGAGAGCTTTTTTATATAAGATCTTGATAAAGAGAAAGCATTAGGGCTACTTAAAATTCAGAATTCATACATGAGAGGTATATTTGAAGAAATAAAATAAGAAATTTCTGCCTTTAAAAATCACAAATGAAGTTTTTAAAAGATGAAAAAAAAAACAGGAGAAAATATTTAAGTGGAAAAGTTCATTTCCTAAAGATAAAGAAATCCTATAAACCATTTTTCAAAAGACTAACAACTCAATAGAAAAATGGACCAAGTTTCTTTCGTTTAAGAAGAAAACACAAGTGGCTCTTAAACATATAAATATAAGCTCACCCACACTAATTATGAGACACATGCCAATTAAAACTATAGCAACATGTTTTTAACTCTAATTTGCAAAAATCAACATGTTTGATAACAAACTGTGGTGTGAGATTGTGGGGAAACAGTCACTCTTCTAATTGCTGGTGGGAAGAATAACAGATAAACCTCTTTGAAGAACAATCTGGCACAAACTTTTAAAATTAAAAATGCACATACTATGTGACCCAGTAATCCCACTGGAAAAAGTTATCCCACAGCCATACTTGAACTTGTGTGAAATGCCATGTATACAATGATTATTCACAGCATTGCTTGTAACAGTGAAACAGTAGTGATAACCTAAAAGCCATAAATAAGTGATTGGTAAGATAGACTACGGTACATTCATACAATGAAAAAATGCTCTTTGTAGCAATATAGAATGGTCTCCAAGATATATTGTTAAAATTACCGTAGGGGGTGGGAAGAAGGCAGGGCAGACACAGAATGGTGACTACAGTGAGCTGCCACTGGTGCAGGGAATGGAGGAGGAGAATAGACAGAGCATAAATGTGCAGAATGCAAGTACACAGGGTATATCCAGAAGAACATATAAGAAACCAAAACCAATAGTTGGCTCTGGATAGTGAAATTTTATGGCTGAGATTGTTTACCCTTTTAAATTTTTGCACCATGTGCATATATTACCTACTCAAACAATTTTTTTTTATTTAACATATGGTGAAACTGCTACCTCTAGTTCATTTAAATGGAGATGACTGTTTTAGCAGATTATGGAGACAGTATGCAAGCATCAATAGAATATCCAAATAGATTCCCTTATAACCTGGAATTCTAGGAATTTCCTGAAATACATCAGCACTAGCTAATTTCATTGCACTCAAGATGACAAAAGCATTCCTATTAGGTTCATTGCAGAGCATGACTTGGGGACTTGAAGGCCTATGGCAGGAGGAGACTTTTGTGGTCACCCAGCCTCCTACCAGGACCTTCTGAACAGGCAGGACTTCCTTCCACACAGCACTTGATGACCACCCAACTCCAAGGGGCCGTCCCACACACAGGGATGGAGAACAGAATGTTTCTTGACAGAAATGGAATTTGGAGCTATTTTCAAAGCTAGAGCACATTCATAGCATAGTGTGAAGGCATTTTTAGCTTCCATTTTTAGACTGACATTTGAGGTTTTACTATCTGCCAAGGCTTCACCTTCATTATCTTTTCTAATCCTCACTGTGACTGTGTAAGGAAGGCATCCTGCATTTTCTCCATTTACAGATTAGGAAACTGAGGCTTAGAGACGTTCATCCAAGGTCAAAAGGGGAGACTCAAAGCCAAGCAGGCTGGCTACAGAAAGCCCCTCCTCTTACAACCCTCCTCTGCTTTTCAAGTCACAAAGTCCAGCCTCCTGCCACTCCCCCATACACCTGGATTATATTTCTTTTGCTGTATTTTCTTCTAGAACATTAGATGGAACAGTAGGCAGAATAATGACCTTCCAAAGATGTCTACATTTTAATTCCCAGAACGTGTGACTATGTTACTTTATATGGCAAAAGAGAATTAAGATGGAATTAAGGTTGCTAATTGGCTTACCTTAAAATAGGGAGATTATCCGGGATTACCAAGGTGGGTCCCATGTAAGGGTTCTTAAATGTGGAAGGTGACAGGAGAGGAGGTCAGAGCGATATGATGTATGGAACACTCGACAGCCCATTGCCAGCTTTAAAGGTGGAGGAAGGGGCCACAGGCCAAGGAAAGCAAGGAAATGAATTCTCCCTTGAACCTCCAGAAAGAGATGCAGCCCTGCTGACACCCTGATGTTATACCAGTGAGACCCTCTTCAGACTTCTAACACCAGCACTGTAAGATCATAAATTTATGTTTTACTCCATTAACTTTGTGGCAATTTGTTACAGCAGCAATAAAAAACTAATACACATGATGATGAGTGCTATAGAGAAAAAATTGGGGGGCTATGGAAAGACCATATTGGGTGACAATAGACCTCTCTGTAAATAAGAGATGCAATCGTATGGCTGTTACCATTTCCATAAAGAACACACAAGTACAACTTCAGGACTAAAATTATTTTTAAAAAGAAAAAGGATAGGAGCTGAGCTTCAGACGGGACATTCAACCCATACCAAGCTAGTTGTACTATTATCTTCTTTAGGGTAAAGAAAATGACTCACCTTTCATCTCCTTTCAACCCTGTGGTTTTTGGTGTGAAGTCCATGTTCTGAGTTTCTGGAGGCTGAGAACTCCAAGATCAAGTTGCCAGCATCTTGCAAGGGACTTCTTCCTACGTCATAACATAGCAGAAGGGATCAGATAAAAGACGGCGACGGGTCTGGAGCGGCCGTGCCAGGAGACAGCGGGATCCTGTGAGCCGTGCGCTGTGATACCAGAGTATTGATTGCATTTCCAAGAGCAACAAAAGGCGAATAATTCTTTCAACAATGATCCTACATCGACAAACAAGTGGCTACAGGTTCGAGGTTTCGGGGCCGACACAGAGGAGGACTCCTGAGAGCGCCCAAGCCCGGCTGCAGGAACAAAC
>NW_007731104.1:161027-161906 GCF_000696425.1 Galeopterus variegatus | reverse complement strand
CCTCACTGAGATGTGCTATTTGCTTACCTCAACATGGGGCACCCCGGGGCCTGTGGACTGGCCTACAATCCCACTCTCCCCACGGATCTTAGACGGGGCTGGTAGCGTGGGGAGCCCCCGGCAAGCATCGGGGGGCAGGGAAGAAGAGCCCGCCCAGATCGTCTCTCCACCACACCCTGGGCTTTGGCCCCAGATAAACTCCCTCTTCCAGAGAGGCAGATTCCATCTCTGGGGACCTCAGTTTGGAAGAGCCCCTAACTGATTTCTGGTGGGGAGAGAGGAGCCTGGAGACCCCTCGAGCTACATTGAAGTTTACTACTCAGCTCTCCAAAAGGGCTGACCCGTGCAGGGGAGAGTCAAAGAGGAATTGTGTGCTGAGGGACCCTCCCCCGAAGAGTTCACTCCCAGTCGGAGAGTCAGGACACCTGCTGGGCAGGGCAGGGCAGGGCACAACTTTGATGACTCAACTGAAAGTCAAGGTTTGTAGAAGACACACCTCAGCCCTGTCCTGAGCACACAGAGTGGGGAGGGGCCCAGCTAAAAGAGGAGGAATCTAAGAAATAAATAAAGAAAGAAAGATCAGGTACACAGCTGGCAGGAACGATCTGCAAGGCTCANCAGCAGCACGTTGCTTCCCATTTTCTCCTACCTCCGTACTTTGCCTTTTTCCAGCAAAATGACTCTCACTTACTTGCACAGACTTTGGACAATAAATTGAGTATTTCCAAATGCTACAACCACGCCCTGAAATGTTCTCCATCTCCCTGAAAGAAAGCTTGCCTACCCCCTCCTTTTCCAAGCAGATCACGACTTTCTCGCTTTCTCTGGGACAAAATTTTTTCTTTCTGAAACCACTGCTGGTCAGTTACGTACAGAGAC
>NW_007731104.1:147604-159214 GCF_000696425.1 Galeopterus variegatus | reverse complement strand
TAATCATATACAGTGTATATTGACAAAATAAAAATTTAACGAAAAAAATAAAAAATAAAAAGAATAAGAACTGTTTGTTTATGTGCAAAAAAAAATCTGTATGTAAGGATATATTTTGCAGTGTTATTTGTAATGGTGCAAATTTGAAACACTCCAAATGACCATCAGTAGGAATAGTTACATATATGTGATGCATTGTTCTATACCACAGACACATGTAGGAGTTTAAGATAATAAAGTGTGTATAGGTAGAGTGACATAAATAGAGCTCTCATACTGATTGTGAAATGTAAAGTTTAAAAACAATTAAACGTTTTAAAAGTTGTAATAAAATACC
Organism: Galeopterus variegatus; assembly: GCF_000696425.1. Taxonomy (NCBI): domain Eukaryota; kingdom Metazoa; phylum Chordata; class Mammalia; order Dermoptera; family Cynocephalidae; genus Galeopterus; species Galeopterus variegatus. The sequence continues at coordinate 158,877 of NW_007731104.1, read as the reverse complement.
AATAGCACAATCCCATTTATGTTCAGAAAAATCCAGCATACATGTTCATATATGTAAATAAAAACCTAAAATGAAAACTGGAAAGACTCACACCTATGGTTGAAGAAAAAAAAAAAAAAGAACACACAGGAAGTTGAGTTTAGACCCATTGAGAACTTGAGGTTACACAAAAGGTCTAGATCTGTGCTGTCCAATAGAACTTTCTGGAATGATGGAAATGTTCTATATCGGCGCTGTCATGACATAGTGGCCACTAGACTCATATGGCTACTGAGCAATTTAAATGTGGCTGGGGTGATGGAGAAATTGAATTTTATTTCATTTTAATTAATTTAAAGTTATGTAGCCACATATGGTTCATGCTACAATGTTGGACAGAGCAGTTCTAAGTGATTACGCAGTGGGCAGGGTACAAAAGATCTTCCTCTTGCAAAATGAATCACTTCCTCCCCTCCACCCTCATAGTGCTGTTCATGTCTCTTCTGTAGTGAGGTCAGTGTCAGCCCTGGAACACAAGCAGAAAAAGAATGGTAGTCCAAGATGCTGGCATGACCACTTCTCAGCCACGTAACCTGGAGTAGGTGACTTGACTTGCTATGACTCAGTTTCCTCTATTGTAAAGTAAAAATAAAAACAGTTCCTATCCAGAATGATAAAGGTCATTTTGCAAAGGTCCTACCACACAGTAGGTTGTTTCTCTAAGTTAATGACGGTCAGAGCATTATTGTTCTTTTTTTTACTATGTTTCCACCTTTTACAATTAAATGATGGGCTCCTGAACCGAGTTCTGATGTATCTTGATTCCTCTCCTCTTTACCACAGTCTAGAAAAACACCTGGCACACAGTAAGACCTCAATATAAGTGTCTGAATTGAATTGAGTCCATTGAAGTCTGAATGCCTTTAAATGCTTAATGTTGTGTGCGTTATTTTAAGGATTAAATATGCTGAGGCAAGCATGCTGCTGTGAGAGGCATTTTTCAGTAGCTGCAAGAGGCTGGATCACATGGGGCTGGGAGAGGGATGATTTGAAAGGTACTGGGAACTCTCCTTCTTAGTCCACTCTAAAAGTTACCTCTACTGAAGGGAACACTCCTGCACTTTTGGTGGGACTGTAAATTAGTACAACCACTATGAAAAACAGTATGGAGATTTCTCAGACAACTACAGATAGATCTTCTATATGATCCAGCAATCCCACTTCTGGGTTTATACACAGAGGAATGGAAATCATCATGTCAAAGGGATACCTGCACTCCCATGTTCATCACAGCTCTGTTCACAGTAGCCAAGACATGGAACCAACCTAAATGTCCATCGATGCTTGATTGGATAAGGAAACTGTGGTATATACACACTATGGAATACTACTCTGCCATAAAAAAGAAGGAAATTCTCCCATTCACAACAACATGGATGAGCTTGGAGAAATTTATGTTGAGTGAAATAAGCAAAGCCCAGAAGGATAAATGCCACATGTACTCACTCATAAGTGGGAGCTAAGAGAGAAAGAGGGAAGGAAAGAAAGTCCACAATAGTGCGTTGGACTTGCAGAGGGAGAGAACATACCTAGGAATACAAAGTGGAGTGGGGGAAAGGGGGATGGGGAGGAAGGTCAGGGATAATTGGGTGGGGAACACGGTGTATAATTGCAATTTGTGGTAACGGGCATGTTGCCAGTATAGATCTGGCCATCAGATCTTGGGCAAGAGTAGTGACAATCAGGTTTGTACTCCATGAATATTCATAACCAATAAATAAATAAAACTAAAAGGCTGGAAGAAGAAAAAAACATTACCTCTACAAACTCATGCCTGTAATATCTCTAACAAAAAAAGGTGGGGGGGGCGGGTTACTTTTACTCCACAATTAGCAAAGAGGATTAAAAATACTATGGGAGAAAGAATGAGATGACTTAAATTCTCATGACAGGTAAGCATAGAGTTGGCAGGAACTTAGTAATGATCCAATAATTCTCAGTGACCCAGTGATTCTTGCAATAGGTTAGAATCTGCTGTGGAGATGGGGGAGTGGGAGAGCGGAAAGCGGAATTGGTAAAGGGACACGAAAATCAACTACATTGTATATTGATAAGTTAAAATAAAAACAAAAACAAACAAAAAATAAATAAAATAAAAATTACCAGTGGAATCAGAATCTCCAGGGGTGGGGCCAGCATCAGTATATTTTTTTGTTTTTTAATTGACATCGGAAATAGTTTGGATATGTTTGTCCCACAAAGCTCATATTGAAATCTGATCCCTAATGTGGCAGTTTTGGGAGATGTTTGGGTCATGGGGGTGGATTGTAAGACCAGCCCAAAAGCACAAATCTTACTTGATGGGAAGGCTCATCTCGCAAAGACCAGGAGGCAGAGATCGATGCAAAAGCAAGAGGTTTTTATTTCCAGCATGCTGGAGGTCGCCCCGTTTTCAGGACAGGAGAAGCAAGAGGTTTTTATTTCCAGCATGCTGGAGGTCGCCCCGTTTTCAGGACAGGAGCGGCCTAGAGCTCTTAACTCAAGCATCTTTTATACAGTTTGGTAGGCAGGCTTTCGTAACAGGCTGGGTTGTACGCCGTTTATTGGCCACTTTAAGCAATTTTTAAAACCATTGGGCTTTTAGCTTTTGGCAAGCAAAGGAAAGACTGAGGTATTGACCAACAGTCCACCCCCCCATCTTTCCTCCCTTGGTGTCCCAAGATAAGGTGTCGTGCTGTTCCTGCAATCAGGTGAGCATACTCCCTTCCTGGGACAGGGTGAACTTTGGGCTCTTTGGAAAGTCCCTTCCCCCTGGCAGCGGAAAGTCCTAATCTTCTGGTGACGGAAGGTCTTAAGCACCTAATAATAGAAGGTCCTAAGTATCTGGTATTGTTTACCAAAAAGGTTGGGGGTTATCTCTACTTCCACAGGATCGCCCATGAATAGATTAATGCCCTCCCTGAGCTCTCTAGGAATGGATTAGTTCCCAAGAGAGCTGGTTGTTAAAAGGAGACTGGCACTCTCCCTGCTCTCTCTTGTACCCCCTCTCACCATGTGATATTGCACCTGTCTCTGGCTGCCATGCACCTTCCACCATAAGTAGAAGCAGTCTGAGGCCTGTGCCAAATACAGCTCCCCAGAACTGTGGGTCGAATAAACCTTTTTTCTTTATAAATTACCCAGTCTCAGGTATTCTGTTATAGTAACACAAAAATGAACTAAAACAAGAATTGATTGTATATATTTATGAGATACAGAGTTATATTTCAACAGATGTATACAATGTGAGATGATCAAATCAGGGTAATTATCACATTCATCATCACAAAAATTTATCATTTCTTGTGATGAGAACATTTCAGCTCCTCTCCTCTAGCCATTTGGGAACACACACTAAATTACTGTACATTACAGGCATCAGGATTTTTAAAGTTCCTGGGTGATCCAAACATGCAGCTGGAGCATGAGGACCACTGAAATGTCCGGTCCCATCCTTCTCTTTTCCTTTCTTTCTTTCTTTCTTTTTTTTTTTTTTTTTTCCTGAGGGACCTAACATAAAATTAACCGTTAACCATTTTAAAGTGAACAACTCAATGGCATTTCATGCATTACTCTCTCACTCCAAGACTTTTTCATCACTCCAAAAGGAAACCCCATGCCTGTTAAGCAGGCACCGCCATTCCCCTCCCACCATGCCCAAAGTTCCAACTTTGCCACTCAGGGGAAAACACAACCAGAGTCACAGTGAGGAAGCCCCGGGCTCCCCCTTGAATTCCAAACACATGTATCCGTCCCGACACAGCTTCCTTTTACATCTCATCTCTGGGCTAGTCACTAAGAGGAATGCACTCTTCATGGCTGTAATTCTTTTGTCCAGATCCACAAATCGATGCCAATCTGAGCTGAGGGTTCTGACATGTCCAGGTTCCTCACTCTTCCCACAAAACCTCAGAAAGTTAATTCAGGGCAGAAGGGAACCGGTCAACCATCAGCCATTTTCAATCTTAGGAATCTCCAAAAATAGCTAAACTCTAATGCATATTTCAGGTTAGACTTGTTTATTTTCCCTCTGTCCGTGCCAGCAAGCTAATTTCCCCAGAGGGGGAAGGAAAGCAAAAGCTGCTGCCAGAAAACAGAAAAATCAGCTTTAGCTTCTCTCTTGATTGCCCATGAGGAAATGCCTCCAGGCTCCACAGCTCACCAAAAGCAGGGCCTTTCTTCTCCATGGGCAAAACTTTGAATATGCCCAACACAGAAGCCTGAGTCTGGACGTGGGCTTCAAGGCCTTCTCAGTTTGCAGGAGGCAGCAGTTCACTGTACGCCAGCCTTGATCTTCTTTTAATAGCCAGGCAAGAAAAAGTAAATTAAAAAGAATTACTATGGTTTAAATTACAAAGTGAGGAAGGTCTCTGGTAGACCTGGTGTCTGCACAGTTAGGGCCAAGGATGGAGGGATGATGGATTGATCTTGGACACAGTAATAGCAGAAAAATCCATTTAGATATACTACTATCATGGAAGCTCAACTATATTCGGCCAGAATGCAGGGTGGTAAAAACACACACAGACACCCCTGAATTCTCTGCCCATTCACTGCTAATGACTTGTGAATAACCTTAAGGCAGGAAGCATTGTAGGCCCAGACATCTGCACAGGCTTTCCTTCCTCTTGTGGAGCAACTTGGGCAAAGACAGCCCTGCCATTCCTCCAACTCCTTTCTGCCTGAAGCCTTTTATGGCTCTGATGGAAACCTTGCTCCCTTTGGGTCTATAAGGGTTGCATGACTTGAGAACCCCAAAAATGAGATGCAGAACTTGTCTCCTGAAAGAACAAGATAGTCAGAAAACATCTGACAGTGATTCTTTATGAAGCTCCTGGGCAAGGGGAATCTCTGTCTCCCTCTCCCAACCGCAGAAAATTAGGAAGATAAAACTCCAACATCCAGGACATTCATTAAAAAGGAGATTTAAGGGGCCGGCCCATGGCTCCCTTGAGAGAGCGTGGTGCTGACAACACCAAGTCAAGGGTTAAGATCCTCTAACTGGTCATCTTTTAAAGAAAAGAAAAAGGAGATTTAATAATCTAGACAACGTGGCCAAATCATCTCCTTTGAGGTGAGTTTGAACCACCACACTGCTTTTTCCCGCCGAGTCTCTGGAATTCACAGAGGTGATAAAGTTGACTGAGGCCACCAGAATCTGGAGCTGTCTTTCATTTTTCTAGAAACATTCTGGAAGGCATGACCTCTGAGAAGAAGGATTCCAGGACCTTAAGAGTATGAGCAAGAGAAGATGAAAAACCCCAGGGCAGACTGACCCTAAATGGATTTTTTCTTTCTGCACTCATGTTATTAAGCACATACTATGTGCTTTACGCTATGCTAATCCCACCCACACATGTTGATTTCTTATGGGAGGCATTCATATTCTGCTTTTGGCAAAATCTTGTAAGGTAAATGAATTTTGTATTTTTAGTCTTAACTGACACATGAAGAAAATAAGGTTTAACATTTTCAAATGGTCCATCCAAGGTTAGTTCGATGATACGTGGGGGAGGCAGCACTTGAATCCTTACCCAAAGCTGAGTGAACTATTTCCACTACATTGCTCTAGAAGTGGAAATTCCAAGGAAAACCACAGTACCATTCTTAACGTGGCTCCACAAAGCAATTTCTTTTGTGGCTCTGCTGGTCATTGCCCAGTGCCAAACAGAGACATTTGCTTTTCTTTCTCTTGCACTCCTCTGCCTGAAAACCTCATTTGCATTAGCTCTGAAACAATGTTTTCATCCTCTTAGAAAACAGTGGAGAACGGACAAAGCTTTTGCTAGAGTCTGCCAATGTCTAAATCAAAAGTTTTCATCTGGTAAGAGCCAGTCAGGATAAACCTTGTATGATTTTTTCTCACTTCCAGGACAGTTGGTATCTGTTCCAGCTGTCCTGTTTTTCTAGACAACTCTCTTCTGGAGAACAGATGCATGTATGTGTGTGCTATTTCCTCCACTCCTTTGCCCATGGCAGACATTGCTAATCAGTCTTGGCATTCTACCTCACCAACCCTAACTTCAGTCTCAATTGCCTTTATTTATTTTATTTGTTTGGTACCCAAGGAAATCTACTTTCTATACTTTTTATGTAGCAGTAGTCCATCTAACTGAGCTTCCAGACCACCCTTTTGCATTATGAGAATGTCATCCCTTCCTCACATTAATCTGCTGAATGAACAGCTTATTTTGGAAAAGCCACTTCTCAATATAGAATCTCACTGTGGACACTGTTGAGCCATTTAACCTGAGAATTATTAATTGAATACAAACAGAGTTGTCCTGATGTGATTTCATGACATGTCTACTCCTTGTGACTTCGCCTAAATGTTCTAGGCACTTTGTTAATTAAAACAAGTTGAAACTGAATTTCCTTTGAAAAAGGTGAAGAGAATTTCACAACACCTCATGAGGTAAAACGTGATTCCCAAGAGCATTTTGAAATCAAGGGTACAAATTATGGGTTAAACTAAAAGCATGAGTCTGAATCCTCTCAACACACCAGTTTGCGTGGAACATCAGTAAGTTCTGTGATGCAGTAAATTCTACATGAGCTCCAGACTTGAGGGCAGAGAGGCTGCATTATTTATAGCTTGTGTTCAGCATTCCTCACAGTCGGATACACCCGTTCACTGTGACCTGCCTTTTATGGCTCTGATGGAAACCTTGCTCCCTTTGGGTCTATAAGGGTTGCATGACTTGAGAACCCCAAAAATGAGATGCAGAACTTGTCTCCTGAAAGAACAAGATAGTCAGAAAACATCTGACAGTGATTCTTTATGAAGCTCCTGGGCAAGGGGAATCTCTGTCTCCCTCTCCCAACCGCAGAAAATTAGGAAGATAAAACTCCAACATCCAGGACATTCATTAAAAAGGAGATTTAAGGGGCCGGCCCATGGCTCCCTTGAGAGAGCGTGGTGCTGACAACACCAAGTCAAGGGTGGGGGGGGGGGGGGGGGGGCGGGGTACCTGACTCCCTCTCCCATCTGCAGTAAGTTAAGAAAACAAAAACTTCAACAGTCAGGACTTTTCACTGCTGCTTACATGAGACCAAGAAGCCAAAGTTCCTGGAGGACACAGACTCAGAAAAGGCTACAATGAGACCAAGCCTCACTAAAGTCCACCCAACACAGAAGGAGCCACGTCTGAAAAATGAAAGCCACTCAACCACGCCTTGGGTTCCTTTTCCATGTGTGTTCCCCTCAGCAAACCATGTGCTGATTTTTCTCTTCCTTGCCCCTAGGAAGTTAGAATCAAGCTGCAATTTTGCATATTGCCTAGGTTTACCATATATGTTCAAATTAAAGATAAACTCTCTTCAAGAGGAAATCATTCCTTTCAAAAATGAAAGCCTATTTAAATTGTAAACATTGTTTTAGTCCTGACGCATTCTTCTGACTCATATTTCAGATTCAGTCTGTTCCTCTCAGTGGCATGTGCACCAACACTCCCCACTCCTGTGTCCCAAGCAGACATCACTAATCAGTCATGATTCTCTTTCGCTGTAAGGTGGGAAGAAGCCTTGGAATTGCTCCCTATATACGGCTCCAGGAAACCTCTAACAGTCTGTGTGAGTTAGCATGTAGGATAAACACTCTTTGCTATTCTGCAATCTAATATTTATGTGGATGCCAGGTGCTCACCCTTGACTTCTATGGATGACATATAATCCCTCTTCTTATGTCTGCCTTTGTCTTCCACAGTCCTTAGCTGTGCCCCAACACCTAAGCACTGTACATGCAGGGACTGTCTACAAAGGGACCTAAATCATTCCCGCTTTTCCCCAGCTTATTTTTACATCTTCCATCTATCCTACTCCACTGATAAGGTGTCCTCTATCCCTGGACTTGGCATTTTCCCATTTTCCTCTGGTTCTTTTGAATCCTAAGATGGGACTCTCTATCCTATCAGAGCCTTTGCAACCCAAGCACTGGTTAATTTGTCCTAATCCCTTTGGAAAGAAAGATTCCAACAAAGGTAGCTCATTCTAGAAACATAGTACAGATGATTAAACTTCTAGTTTTTTCCAAAAAATCATATCTATGATCTCAGGTGATAATCCAAATAATCTTGGGAGACAAGTATTTAAAAACCATGAGGTTTGACATCAAACAGAAATAGGTCCAAACCTTAGTCTTACCATTACAAGCACAACACTTCACCTGTCTGAGCTTCATTCCCCTCATCTAGAGAACCTATCAGTAAGTTTCTGTTGTGAAGATTAAAGGAGATAATGCCCACAAGGTGCTTATCACAATGTCAGGCAATTGGAACATCTTGCCTGTGGTTGTTTTTATTTAACAGATACAATCTTAGTTTTGGTTTCCTAGAAGAAGACACTAAGATAAGAATTTGAATGCAAACAATGTATTCGTGAGGAAATCCCAGGAAGCACCAGAAGGAAAGTAAGAAAGTGAGACAGGAAAGGTCACTACCGTGGGCTACTAGGGATCCATCCCAAGAGGGACTCTGGGAGACAGCGTGGAGCATGCCCCCCAGAGCTAACCCACCCAAAGGCTATTCACACATGTACTCCCATTTACCACTGGTTGAGGGCTGCTCCTGGGGTGTTAACTGCCTACACTTCTAGCTTGCCTTGCACTTGGGGCAAGCATGTTCCTAAGGCCAGAAGAAACCCTGAGGCAGAGTCACAGGCTTCTTGCAGACAGAAGATGTTGCAGGAACAGTGCGGTGGGGGGCAGGGGGGAACAGGAGGAGAGCACCAAAGCCTCTGCCACAGATCCAGACAGTAGAGCAGCAATGCTGCAGAAAAGAAAGGTTGAAATTATAGCTCCCCCACTTTGCTAATTTGTAAAATGATCATATCAATACCTACGTGGCAAAGGTTTGTGGGGAGTAAATTGTTTAATGTAGGTAAACACCTCAAACAAATTAGATGCTCAAGAAATGTAGGGTGTAACAGAACTGCTCAGTGACCTCTCTCTTTCCTTCTCACCCCAGCGTGCTCCCACTAGGCTGTGCCTCCCTGACAGCAGGGAAACTTGTCTTCTGCATTCATCCATGCACTGAACGGCTATTGGATACTGCCTAGACACTCCTACCAGGCACTATGTAGGATGTACAAGGTAGTAGACATGACCTTTGCCTTCTCCCAGACACAGGTAAGCAATGAAATAAGTGTAGTAAAGGACTGCAGGGGACAGAGAAGCAGTTTCTGCAGCACTGCTACTCGGCCTTTGATGTGCATGTGAATGACCAAGGGAATTATTAATAAAGCACAGATTCTGATTTAGGGTCTGGGATGGGGGTTGAGTCCACCTTTCCAGCAAGCTCCCAGCTGATTCTGATGCTGCACGGTCTGAGCAGGGGAACTCTGCAGAATTAATTCACTGTGGAAACAAAGGAGGAATTCATTCATTCTTGGCAGAAGACAGCTGCTTACTCGTCAGGTTACCCAGATGTTGGGCTCCTCTCCTACTGGGAAGAGGAGGAAATTATGAAGTCCATGAACCGGAAAGGATCATTCGAGATGAGCAGACCCAGATGTGTGGAAAAGTGACTCTCTTACCATCCCCCAAATTCAGGGACTTTGTGAATGCATGAAGAGGGAGACATCACCTTGTCACCTTGTCCTCTCTTGATATTGTATGAACACTTGAATGACCAAGAAAGTTTTCTATGGCCTCAGCGTTAGCATGAGAGTGAGTAGAGGAAATGTTGTAAAACACACACGTCTCCTCTGAGCCTACAATACTCTTTGCTTGCACCTGCGGGGCTAGAATCAGAATGCAAGCTCAGTGCAGCACAGGTTGAGGCTGCCAAGGCTACAGCCTCTGAATATCTCAGCCACATAATGAGCAGGTTCGTCATCCAGCTTTCTGATTCATCCCCTATCTTTTTTTTTCCTGAGAAACTTTTCAGTCCCTTCACTTTTCTTGAACACATCCACCTAATTAAGTCTAAATGAGCTAGCTGGAAGTGCATGCAAATTGAATGATTTTACTTAAAATTTTCTAAATCCAGAGATGATAGTAACAGAGGATTCACCCAGCAAGACAAACGTGAGTTATCAATCAGGCTGCAGAAGCCTTGAATGTCAATCGATATGTTCAATAAGTAATGTGTGTATTGTTATTAAACATTTTTATAAATGTCATATAAGATTATGCTACAATTTATGGGAGAATAAAGGATAGGATACAGAATCCTGTATCCCTAGAATAAACCCCCTCCTTTATTTGCCCAAACTAGCTTGAATAGGTTTCTATTACTTGCAACTAAAGGACTCTTGATTAAAACATAGGTTTCCAGATGGCCCATGCTAGACAATGTTCCCAGCTCAATGAATATTTGTTTTTGAATGAGTGTGCAATACTGTAACCCAAAAGAAGGTAATTATGTGGAATTTTTTATATAAACAAGACATGAAGGAGACTTTCCCTCATCCCCTAATATCTTATTCTGCTCATAGCTGCCCAGCCTCTGACAAAAAGATCACAAACTCAACACTGGAAATAGGCAAGGAGAATTTGATGTTTGGAGAGAATGTGAGTCTGGGTTCTAGCCTCTGCTCCCCTGCTGAATAGCCCAATGCTCCTTATTAAATAGCTCAGTTCTCAATTGTTACTACCCTAACTGAATCTGTAGCAAATATGTGCTTGCTGCTTACCCAGCACCAAAACCCGCTTCCTTCTCTCTGGCAGCACCAGCATAGTTTAGGGGAAACTTACTCCCAGTCCTGCTGCAGGAGTAAGCTCTGGCTGACTTAATTAGCATCTTTTAGTCCTCCAGCTACAGTCACCAGTTCAGCATATGCACGGTGAATCTCAAGACCCTTGCTTGGAATGTGGAAATAAAAGTGCTCTTTCTGTCCCTGGACATGAGTGAGAAAGCATTAAACATCATTTGTTGTAACCATATTGCAATCCTAAAAGAAGCCAGCTTGAGAATGAATCTGACTTGCATAATAAAGAGAAGTAACTGAAAAAAAAAACTTATGAGAAATGAAGCCATGGGAATGACTACTCTGCACCTAAAGCTGGTACCTCCTCTGTACGTTTCAGTTATGTGCACCAGTCAGTTCCCTTTATTTTTATGTCCACTGTAGTCAAGTTCTCTGGTACTTGAGAATGAAAGTATCCATGGATGCCTGGTTTTAAGAAGTACCCTTTATTATTTTTTGCTCAGCGTTGCTTTGGCTATTCGTGGTCTTTTGTTATTCCAGATAAATGACTGTATAGTTCTTTCCATTTCTGAGAGAAATGTCATTAGAATTTTGATGGGGATTGCATT
>NW_007731104.1:101814-146604 GCF_000696425.1 Galeopterus variegatus | reverse complement strand
TGTTGAGATACTTTCCGTCTATACCTAATTTATAAAGGGTCTTTTTTTTTTTTGAGTGTTGGATTTTATCCAATGCTTTTTCGACACACACACACACACACACACACACACTCACACACACACAAAAAAACAAACAACAACAACAAAAAAAAACCGGGGGGCGGGGAGAGGAAGATATAACAACCACAATTTTTTTTGAAGTTCTTACAACAAGCAAATGGAAGGGACACACTTGGGTGGGAGGGGGGAGAGGGAAGAGGGAGGGAGGTTTCGGTGATGGGACATAATAATCAACTACATTGTATATTGACAAAATAAAAATAATAAATAAATAAAGAGTTTCCTTAATCTACTAAAAAAAAAAAAAAGAAGTACCCTTTATACATCACAGCATGATTTGTAATGCCTGGACTGAAATCACATGATTTGTAAATCCTAAAATTCTGTAGAAAGGTAAAGGAGTATTGGTTGCCCTGAAAAACATCTGGAAGTCAAAGAGTTAAATCTTTCTCCTGAGCCCCAAAAGACAATTTAGTTAAATGTAATGAAAGAGGCAGAATGAAGGATTCATTTTGATAGCAATTGGCTTTGAGGAGCAAAACCAATTATTCAAAGTTTCCCCCTTATTAATTTGGTTTTGTTTAAGAGGACCCATCAGGCAGAGCCGGATTTGCCTTAACTGGATAGGTTGAGAGAAAACCATGAAGTAGCAAGTTCATTCTCAGGGAAATTCCATCTCAGGACAGGAGTTGGGAGAGGCAGATAAAGAGGAGGCTCTCCTGAGAGTCCCCCGGGCAGGGCACATTGTCTGTGCTGCTCAGGGAAGCTCTGGTCTGAGGATGGTGCAGAAAAAACAGCGGGAGATGGGGCTTGCTGATGCCTGTTGGCCCTCCTGCTGGTGGAAGGACTCTGTCCACACTCTGCCACTAAAGCTGCATGACCTTGGACATTTCTGAGCCTCAGCATCTTCATCTGCAGAATGGGAATGATAGCACTTGCTCTGCCTAGCCACATCATGGGATGCATTAGCTGTAGCTGGCAATGGATGTGATTTCAATCTTCTTGACATTCTATGGGAGGAGAGGAAAGAGGGAAGCAAGATCTAAAGAGAGCGTCACAGGGGAAAGTGAAGCATGAAGGTGGCCTAGGACAAAAATTTCTGCCACAGGCTCTCATCTTGTTGTACAGGCATTCAACAATCATTCAAAAGTCCCATTGGGTGCCCACAATGTGCCAGGCCCTTTGTACAGATGGAAAACAAGACAGACAGGTCTCTGCCCTCATACAGCTTGCATCCTAGGGTTGGGGGGGAGACAAACAATTAATACACAAACAAGTAAAGAAGATTATTTCATGTATTGAAATTTTTCTTATTTAAATCCCGTCTCTTAAAAAGACCTTCTCCAAGATTTTATTTATTTATTTACTTATTTATTGGTGGCTGGCCAGTAGGGGGGATCCAAACCCTTGACCTTGGTATTATTAACACCATGCTCTTACCAACTGAGCTCACCAGCCAACCATCCCAGCTAACCCTGCCTTACCCCACTGGCACACCCAATCCCCTAACCTCGACCTTTCTTTTCCATAACTCGTAACTCCTTCTAACCCACCAGATTATTTATCCATGTGTGTGTTGTATACTTATGTCTCTCCTGGGAGAACAGAATCACCATGAAAGCAGGAGTCATTGTTTTGTTCACCAATGTAGCCCAAGTGCCTAGAACAATCACTGGCACATGGCAGGTGCTCAGTAAATACAAACATTTGTTGAATTGACTGATTTAATGAAAAATGTTACAAAAATTAAAACAGGGTAATGGGATGAGGAGTACTACAGTCTGAATGCTTGTGTCCCTGCAATTTCACATGTTGCAAACCTAACCCTCAGTATGATGGGAGTAGGAGGTAGGGACTTTGGGAGGTGATTAGATCATGAGAGAGAAGCCATCACGCCCAGGATTAGTGCCCTTATAAAAGAGACTCTAGAGAAATCTCTCACCCCTTCCACCATGTGAGGACACAGGGAGAATCTATGAACCAGGAAGAAAACCCTCACCAGACACCAAATCTACTGGTGCCTTTATCTTCGACTTCCAGCCTTCAGAACTATGAAAAATAAACTTCTGTCATTTATAAACTGCCCAGTGTATGGTACAGTCATTTCTTGGTATTGGTAAGGGATTGGTTCTAAGCCCTCTCTCGTATAACAAAATCCATGGATGCTCAAGTCCCTGATATAAAATGGTGTAGTATTTGCATATAACCTACCCACATCCTACTGCATACTTTAAATCATCTGTAGATTACTTATAATACCTAACATGATGTAAATGCTATGTAAATAGTTGCTATACTGTAATGCTTAGGGAATAATGACAAGAAAACAGTCTGTACATGTTCAGTACAGACATTACTTTTTTCTGAATATTTTCCATTTGTGGTTGATTGAATTCACAGATGTGGAACCCATGGGTACAGAGGGTGACTGTATTGTTATAGCAACCCTAATAGACTAAGACACAGAGTAATGGAATACGACTATGATAGAGGATCTAGTTTAGATAGAAATCCAAGAAGGCTTCTCTGAGCAGGTGTCATATGAGTTGAGAGCTGCATGATGAAAAGCAGCAATAGATATGAAAATCTTGGAAGAGCAGCCCAGGCAGTGAGTATGGCATGTGCAAAGGCCCTGAAGCAGGAAGGTTCTTAGCATGTTGGAAGGATAGAAAACCTAGGGATGCTGAAGAAGGAGAGTGAAAAGGAGAGAGATGGGAGACAGGACTGGAGAGGTGTGAAATGAATATAAATTTTGAACCTTGATTGCTGAATACTCTACACATTCTCTGCTTAGTTGCAAAGAGCTATGAGCCATAAGCATGCTTATCAATGTGCCTAGAACGGAAAAAGAAAGCTTTTGATAAATGCTTGTTAGGTCCATTACCTCTCCTTTTTTGCCATAGGCAGTGGCTGAAGAATGAGGGGATATTTAGCCTTCCAAAGAAATGACCCAGTGGGTTTCAACAATTGCCATCTTCACATAACTAAGGGGTTGTCTTGGAGAAAGGGAACAGAAGTGTTCCATTGGAACCTAAGTCTGATGGGTAGCGGCCACAGGGAAAGAGATTTCAGCCCAATAGAAGATGAACTTCCTCACAGTCAAACTCCACAAAGGTGAGATTGGGGGTGGTGAGTTCAAGCCAAGGTTGAACTTCCATGTGGTAGGAACATATAGAAGGAGCCCAGAGGAGCACTGAATGACCTTCCAGGCATGCACTTTGATGACTTTATAATAATCTCTAAATCTTGCCATCTAAACATATTAGTGTTTGATCTCTGCCTTTGTTTATAAACTCTATCAGTAAAACCCTCACAGACCGCATCTACTAATAAGGTAGCAAAGACTAGAATACATAATAAGGCATACATGTATCCATCCTTTGTTCATTAATACAATATTTCTCTTGAATAATGCATGAGTTTCTTTTCATTCGGAAATGAGAGAGTCTATAATCCCACTGTGCGTCAAGCGAATATTTTTAAACATTTATAAGTGGGAGCCAAAGACAGTGGTAAGAAGCTTAGTGACAACAGAAACATGCATAGCTTGGGACCAGCATAGGCAGGGGTGCTTCTGTGAGAACCACAGAGGCATGGAAGGAACCTGAAGGCCCACCATTTAATCCCCTGTTCTAACAGGTGCCCAAGGCCACTCAGGGCAGGGCAAAGATGGGAATCTGAGTCAAGACACCCACCACCCACTCTAGAGTGTTTTCCCCCAGGTCATACTGATTTCCAGTCCCCAAAGAAGACTGGAAGAGGAAAGTTGGGTATCAGCATTCAAGTTCAGTGCTTTTCTCCCAAATTATTTTAAGCTCTCTCCCCAACTTTCACCACCACCCTGGCTGTCTGTGTGTTGGGTAACTCATGCAGAGAGTGGCACAAATGCTAGGGCCTATTTGATTTCCCTTTATTTGCTAGTATGGGAACCTGCACCAAGCACTCAGATAAAAGACTATATTTCCCAGACTCCCTTGCCTGGTACAGCCACATGACCATGTTCTGACCAATGAGATATAGACAGATATGGGGTGGGAAAGGTAGGGGAAAGGACTTCCAGAAAGGCTCTTTAAAAGGAGTTGACTCTACTGAGAAGTGGCTCTTTTTTTTCTTTCCGCCCTTTTCCTTTTCTACTGCCATAGGAATGGAAGATTCTGACTGGGCTGAATTCAGTAAGGTGGAGATGGGGGCCAACCCCAATCTTAAACCATGGAGGAGAGGTGTTGCCAAAAGAGGGACAAGTATTTAACAAGGCCCATGTAACAGGTGTCCCTATGTGTGGGAAGGCCAGGGAAAACACAGACAAGGTGAGGATGAATCTGTTTGAATTTATGAATGCAGAGATGGAAAAAGACTCTTCAGAGAGTGGCCACAACACAGGCAAATGTGTGCAGGTGGCAAAGTGTAAAGCTGAACACCATGCCTATGAGTGGGAGGAGACAAAAGGCAGGAAAGAGCCAGATCACGGAAGGTCTCAAACACCAAGCCAGGGAGGCTGACATCTATTCTTTGCTGGTTTTTCATGCTGATACCTGCCATCCCATCTGAAGGAGGTACCTACTTGAGTTTTCATTGATCAAGGAGGATGGCAGAGTAGCTCCTATTTGGCCTTTGTCCCCCAAGGCAGATGGAGAATGATTTTACTTTGTTTTTGTTTTTGTTTGTGGGGGGGGGGGTTATGAATATTCATAAGATACAGAGCTGATTGTCACCCCTCATGCCCAAGATGTGAAGGCCAGATCCATTCTAGCAGCATACCCATTACCACAGATTGCAATTGTACTCCCTGTCCCCCACCCAATTATCCCCAACCTCCCCCCCTCTCCTTTCCCCCCTCCACTCCACTTTGTATCCCAAGGTGTGCTCTCTCCCTCTGCGAGACCAATGCACCACTGTGGTCTTTCTTTCCTTCTTTCTTTCTCTTAGCTCCCACATATGAGTGAGTACACACGGTATTTATCCCTCTGTGCTTTGGTTGTTTCACTCAACATAAGTTTCTCCAGGCTCATCCATGTTGTTGCAAATGGGAGTATTTCATTCTTTTTATGGCAGAGTAGTATTCCACAGTATGTGTATACCACAGCTTCCTTATCCAATCATCCATTGATGGACATTTAAGTTGGTTCCATGTCTTGGCTATTGTGAACAGAGCTGCGATGAACATGGGAATGCAGGTATCCCTTCGACAAGATGATTTCCATTCCTCTGGGTATATACCCAGAAGTGGGATTGCTGGATTGTATATAAGATCTATCTGTAGTTGTTTGAGAAACCTCCATACTATTTTCCATAGCGGTTGTACTAATTTACAGTCCCACCAGCAGTGCAGGAGTGTTCCCTTCTCTCCACACCCTTGCCAGCATTTCTTATGCACCATTTTTTTTATTATAGCCAGTCTACCATGTTAGTGAGCTCTCTGTGCTCTATCTCAGAGGATTTTACAAGATAGGCAAAATAACCGTTAGAAATAGGGTTTCTTTTATCCCAAAAAAAAAAGACGTAATAACCGCTAACATGCAGGCCCTCAGCTAAACACTTGTCTGACGTTCATTTCACTTATTCCTTATGACAGTGCTGTGGGGAAGACAGAATTATTCTACCCCATTTTATCACTGAGAAAATAGGCTGTGAGAGGTTTTGTATTAACTGAGATTACACAGGTGGGGCTGGAGAGCTGGGTTGCAAACTCAGTTCTGCCTTGCTCTAGAGCCAATTCCTCTAGCCACATGCTAGATCTCTAACTTCTATGCATGATCAGAATAGCTGAGCAAAAAGAGAAAAAAGATAATATTGTTGGATCAGCCATAGGGAGGACCACTCATCACCCATGAGCCAAGATTTAAAGGAACCCTAACCTCTGGGAACAGCAGAAAGCAGAGTTCCCACTGCCCAGCTACAAAGTGGCCACAGAAAAATGTGCCATGCCAGAGAGAATATCTGCGGCATCTGCTTTATGCATATGGCATCATTTCAGCCCTGCTCACTGTTAAATACGATTCCCATTCAGGCACCATGAGTCCTGAAATTCTACCAGGTTGCTTGGTGGCCCAGAAGGAAAAGGATGTATCATAATTTGAGAGATGAGAAGTAACTAGCCAATAATATTCTCCAGCAGAAAAGCCTGTTCTATAGCTATCAAGTCGTTCTGTAAGTCAAGATGCTCCCTGCAATGGACTGAATATCTGTGTCCCTGCAAAATTCATATATTGAAACCTAATCACCAATGTGAGGGTATTCAGAGGTGGAGACTTTGGGAGGTGATTAGGTCATGAGAGTGGAGCCCTCATGAATGGGGTTAGTGCTCTTATAAAAAAGACACCAGAGAGACTCCTTGCCCCTTCCACCATGGGAGGACACAGCAAGATGGCACCATCAAATCTGCCTTGATCTTGGACTTGCCTCCAGAACTGTGATAAATAAACTTCTGTTATTTATAAGCCACCCAGTCTATGGCATTCTGTTTATGAGACCCAAAGGACTAAGATACACCCCCTCTAAAATAGTAATAATATTATTAATAATAAATTAACAACTGTTGGGTAATAAAGGCCACTTGTATACTCCTTTAATCTTTCTGAAACCCCAGCATGTTAAGCATTATTATCCTAATTTAACAAATGAGAAAAATGAAGTGCAGTGAAGATAAGTGCCATGGCCGAGCTCACAGTTAGTGGTGAGCAAGTGATTCTAATCTGACATTGAACTGGCCCCTTCCATTGAGCCATGCCACCTCCCAAAGCTAACAGCTCAGAGCACATGGAAATAAGAACTTGAATCTACATGAAAGGGTAAAAATGAATGGGCCCTTGAGCATGTGTTCTCAGCAGAAGCCATTTCCCTTTTAAGCTGGCAGAGCCTAAAGTCAGCAGTGAGACATTTCCAGGCTCATTCAATGGATGCCACCCTTTTGACAGCAAGGTCCTTTTTTCAATCTACGTTGCATTTTAATTAACATGATTTTTATCTTGTATAAAGCCTGCAGTGAGCATAAACCAGGAATCCCAAACACAAAATGGAAAAAAAAAAAAAAACTAGGAAGGATCAATAATATGATTGATGTTTATTTTTTAAAGCCAAATCTCAATCCTCCTTCCTTCTAAAGATTTTGACTTAATTAACCCCAGCAAATGCTGTGTGGAGACCTGAGCCTGGTCTCTCATCCTCCTGGCTCTGAGGATTTGTCTCTTGTGGCCATAGTCTGCATATCTGAAAACAAGGAGGTTCAAGTGGATGGTCTATGATGTTCCTTCCAACCCAAACTCTAAGACATCCACGAGCGAGAACTGAAGGTTACAGGCATCTTTTCAGCTGAGCAGGAATCACATGTTCAGGTAAGGAGTGAAATCATAGTAGGCCCATAAAATGGAAATTCCAGATGTTCCCTCTTCCACAGCCCTTGCTTTTCATAGGGAACAGGAATCTGCCTCCAGCTGGTATGAAGCTTACAGCTCCCTGAGCTGGTGGCTCACATGTAATAGAGGGACACACCTCTGGTCATCCTTTGTCTCTCTGCACCCTGATTTCTTGAAGAGACATTGAGACCTGTTTCCCTAGATGGTGACGAGCCCATGCATGCAGAGTGGAGACCACTCTGCCTCCTACAGTTTGGGGACTTGGAAAAGTAACTCAGCCTCTCCACGCTTCAGGTGTCTCATCTGTAAAATGCACAGAATAATCTCATTTCCCAGGTTGCCAGGTTAAGTGAAATAATATGTGTTAAGTGCCTAGCACTATGCCTGACACATAGTAGCTGCACGGTGAATAGTATGTATTATTATTAATTCTCCTACATATAATCCTCCTCCCTTTTTTTTAACTTCCAAGCTGGCTTGGCTTAGAAAACATTATGTTATAAATAAGGTACATATGTAAAAGAGCTTTGTAAGCTGTATAGCACTGTACCCACATTATGTCTTAGTATTATTCTGCATGAATGGGAAAGATGAGATTTCCATCAGACCAACGGAAACGGGACAAGCATGTAATAAAGCCCCAAGTTTTGCATCATTTATCTGAGTCACTTACATTTGGCTTAAGATTTTCTGGGCACATGTTCTGCTTGAGTTAAGTTGAGTTGACCTAAGTTGAGTTGAGTCAATTTGAGTCAAATTAAATTGAACTGAGTTGAGTTGAGCTGAGCTGACCTGAGCTGAGTTCAGTGAGTTGAGTTGGGGCAGGCATCTCTTAGGGCTGCAATCTTGGGGGCAGCATGAACTTGTAGCCAGTGGATACTAGATGGTCAAGGAAAGCAAGAGCCCAGCCTGCCATCCTGAGAAGCTGTCTGGCAGAGTAGTATTAAGCAAGGACCTGGGAAACAAACTACCTAGTTCATAATTCTGTCTCCACCATTCAACAGCTGTGTAACCTTGGGCAAGTTACTTAGCTTCCCCGTGACTCAGTTTTCTCATCTATAAGATGAGGATAGGGCCGGCCCGGTGGCGCACTGTGCTAGTGCGCCGCTTGGGAAGCGCGGAGGCGCTCCCGCCGAGGGTTCGGATCCCACATACAGACCGGTTCCCGCTCACTGGCTGAGCGAGGCGCGGGGGCAACACCGAGGGTTGCGATCCCGTTGCCAGTCCCGGTCCGGTACGGGGGCGACACTGAGGGTTGCCATCCGTTGCTGGACACGGAAAAAGACAAAAAAAAAAAATTCAGCATAGGATGTGTTATTTAACACACTTTCTAAAAAATGACTTCCCAATGAGACAGAATAAACTCAGTAAGAGATGCAGTGTCTATTGAAAAGCTACTTTGGGTGAAAATGTATTACTTTAAAAATCCAGTGCATAATATCTGTAATACTATAGTTTTTGTTTATGTCATTAATATTTAGCCATAAAATTATGAATTTTCCCATATTAAAATTAAACTTCTATAATTGAATATCACTGGCATGCATTCATTTTTTTAAATAAAAGGGTTAAGGATAATACACATTCACAAGACAAAGTATAATTTTTAAATCAATGGAATGTTGAAATATGTTTCTTTTTCTCCTCCCAAGCTTCTAAAAATCAGGCCAAAGACATAAAGGACATTATATCATCCCAACTTAGTTTACCTGAAAAAAAAAAAAAAAAAAAAAAAAAAAAAAAAAAAAAAAAGATGAGGATAATAATGACATGCACCATGTATATCATGAAATTACATAAATAAACACTCATAAAGTGCTAAGAACAATGCCTGGCACAGCTCTTCACTATCATTATTAGTTTGTCAGCAGGTGAGGATGGGTGAGGATAGGGGAACTTGCCTCGATGACAAAGGGGCTTACTGAGCATGGGGGCCAGATCCTTCCCACACATCATTGCAACTAATTCTCCCAACCACTCTTGAAATGCCTGTTCAACTCTTAGTCTTTTTGCTTTTGCATCCTCAGTGCCTTCCCAGTGCCTGGAAGGAATAAATGAACAACTCCACGAATAAGAACAAACATTATTTGCCACATAACAGGCTAAGCATTTAACATACATTATTTCATTGTAATATACACAATAATTCTATGAGGTCTAGGTACATCATACCCCCTTTTTACAGAAAAGCAACCTGATGTTCAGAGAGATGAAGTAATTTTCCCAGGACAAACTTGCCAAGTTCCTGCCCTCTACAGCACTGCCTCTCTGAATCAGGGTTTGTGGTCCCACTTTGCAGATGGGAAAGCCAGATAGCTTTAAGCCACTTGAAGTCAGTCTCCAAGTCCACCGTCCTCTTCTTTACGCTGCAGCTGCTCCACTTACTGGCCTAACGCACCCCCACCCAGCTCCAAGAGGCACACATGGGTCATGTGTATTCTCTGCCCAAGGGTTCCTGAAGGTGATTCGCAGGCCGGGTGCCTAGAACAAAGGCACGCCTGTAGTGGTCAGCCTTGAGCTGGTGAGACGTCTTCACTAGGGGGAGGAAGCCCATCCCCCTGACAATTTTATTAGTCATGACTTGCTGCAATGCGCAGCAGGGCTCTGGGAAGCCAGGCCTCCTTAGCATTGGGAAGCTGTAGCCACTGCCTTGCAGGCTGGCTGCAGAGCAAGCTGGTTTCTGCAGGAGGCCATCATCCTGCCTGCCCTGCCCAAACCCTTGTGGTCTCTTCCCTGCTGGAAAAATGGGCAGAACATCAGAACCTGTTCCCCCTAATAACATAGATACAACCAGAACTGGAGACACCCTGGGTGTAGGTTTTGCAGCTCAAATAATATGGCATCTTCCAAATGTTGTGCCCCAGCCTATCTTAGATACATGTAGGGAAGAGAAGCAGAGTTTGGGGAGTTGGGG
The DNA here is from genome assembly GCF_000696425.1 of Galeopterus variegatus. Taxonomy (NCBI): domain Eukaryota; kingdom Metazoa; phylum Chordata; class Mammalia; order Dermoptera; family Cynocephalidae; genus Galeopterus; species Galeopterus variegatus. The sequence goes on along the minus strand of NW_007731104.1, from coordinate 136,278 downwards.
TCCTGGGGAGGAGAGATACAGGGAGCATTGGCACCCACTGAGCATATTCTTCAACTCTTAAGGTAATACAACATGACGAGTCAGGTGCTTTGCTTCCATCATGTTACTTAACCCTCTCAGCCCATCCTGGGATGGTGATGTCATCCCCGTTTAATGGATGGGGAAAGCGAGGCCACAACAGATGTGCTGACTTGCTTATGATCACACAACCATGACGTCTGATAAAAAGGTTCTAAAGAAATGCAGCAATAAGCCCAGAAGACTCAGACAGAAAGTCATCAAAAAGAGATGCCTTTCCCAGCCTGCCACCTCCATGTTAGATTCTGGGGAAAACTAATTGGGAGGCAGTAGAGCCCAGTAGCTGGGCTTTCAAACTCCCAGGAATTAGACACCTAGGGTTTAAATCTGCCCCTTGCCAGCTGTGGACCCTCAGGCATGTTACTTAACCTCCCTGATCTTTAGTTTCCTTGATTATAAATTGGGCAGTTTAATGGGACAAGTGCTCGTGGGGGGTTGAGGACTCAGATGCTGGGCACATAAGGAGTGAGTTGCTCTGATTTTTATCATTATCTTCCCTGATCCTTACATAATTCTGCAAGGAAGGCAGGAGTAACTTCATCTTACAGGTAAGAAAACTGAAGCTCCTTGGATGGAACTAGAGACTCTGGTCTGTCTGACTCGGCAACTTCAAAGGCTACTGGCCTTGGCATAAGCGTTGCTGGTTCTCTCAGAAGCGAAGCCTGCTGAGTGCTGACAGGAGTGTGGGGGCAGAAAATGAGCTGTGGGATGGGCTTGGGCTTTGGCTCTCTGCAGCCTTTTCTGCTGACTTGAGAGAAACAGCCTCCATTGTCTCTGGAGAGACAGGTCACGCCCCCCGGGCTAAGGCTGTGAGAGCCGAAGTCTGCTTTGGAGATATAATTGCCCCCTCCCCTTTTAGGCCTGACCTGAGGAAGCCAGGCTCCCATGGGGCGGGGACTCTTGTGCAGGTGTGTCCAGTGGTGAGTGCTGGAGTGTTCCCCCATGGACCAGGTGCCAGGCCAGCCACTTCTCACTCTTCATCTTGCTTACCCCTCTTGGCTCACCCTGTGATGGTGACATCATCCCCATGTAACAGGTGGGGAAACTGAGGCCAAGACAGGTGAGCTGGCTTGTTTATGATCACACATCCAGGAAAGAGTGGAGCCAGGATTCCAACTCAGGTCTGTCCAGAGCCGACACTCTTGCTCTCTCTTTTCCCTTCCCTACCCTGGAGATATTAGTGACTTACAGTCTAGGTCACTACCTCCATCCTAGTGCACCTCTGGGTACTTCCAAGGTACTTAGGAAGCATCACCTAGCTAAGCAGCTGATGGCATTTGCATGTCTGTGTTTCCCATATAATATGCCTTACAACTGTGCAATAATTTTCAGTTTCCAAACTGCTTTCACATTTCTTCAAACCTGGCTACTAGAAGTAGGGACCGGACCAGGAACCAGCAACATCAATGTCACCCAAGTACCTAGATAGAAATGCAGAGTCTCAAGCCCCAGCCTAGACCTACCAACTCAAAATCAGCATTTTAACAAGACACCCACCCACCCCCATGTGATTTATGTGCACATTAGAGTTCCAAAGGGACAATCGTAGATCTTTTGATCAAATAAGCCAAGGAGAAAGTCCTCATTGTAACCAGAGAAGTCAAGTGACTTGTCTAAAGATACACAGATGAAATTAGAGAAAATCATGTCAAGTGTAATAAGCCAGGCACAGAAAGAGAAATACTGTATGTCCTCACTCATAAGTGGGAGCTAAAAAATAAACATATAGATAAAGAAAGACACAACAATCACAATATTACATTGAACTTTCAAAAGGAGAACTGAGGTTACTAGAAGTGGGAAAGGGAGAGAGGGATAGGGAGGAATCAGTAAAGGGCCATGAACAGCAATGACAGTGTATATTGTTGAATATAATAATTATACTGATTTGAGCATCACATGTTGCACACAAGTATTGATATTAAACTCTGTACCACACAGATATGTACAATCAACTATGTTACAATAAATAAATAAATTAAAGAAAAAAGAAACACAGAGAAACAGCAAGCATGGCCCCAGGTTTGCACGCTCAGACCCTCACTGCCCCCCTGGGAGTTCGTATCATTGATGAACTGGCCCCTCAACTTGAGTCCAAGCTCCTACTCACATCTTCCAAGTGGAAAGAAGCAAAACTGTGGGGGGACACAAAGGAAATAAAACAAAAGATAGCACTTAGCAGTACACAGTGACCAGCTCTCCTGCAAGACAGGTAGGGAACTGGCTAATTAAAACTCAGCTTCCATATTTCAGAGTCTAATTGTATATAACGCATGTGTATGTATCATAGCAACACAGAGATGGGCTGTATCAGCATTTCTCTGGGAACCTGCTTTTTCCAGGGATTATAATGAACCCAGCATGTGGCAAAAACAAAACCACCCAGTTCTTCACTGAAGACTGTTCCTGGGGTTGAACTACTTACAAATGTTTATCTGCAGAGTTTGGGTAAATAGCACTTTTTCCATTTTATTCTTTTTCTCTTTGCAAAAGGAAAAGAATAGCTCAGGGAAAATTTTAAGTGGAACAAGAAGTCGTATGAATGATTTTGAGCTTTACTTCTGCTTGGAAATCAGTCCCAGGATTTTCGGGGTTCAGGATGCTGACTTGAAGATGGGTCCAGAAATCCACTTGCAGCTTCAAAGTGAATAGGAGAAGGGAAATCGCCACTTACAAAACATACCAGCAATGGCTCTCACACTTTATTTTCATGCATGTAATATTCAGTTCTCTTAATAATGTCCCCTTTTCTCAGATGAGGAAACTGAGGGTCAGAGAGGATAAGGAACTTATCCCAAGGTCACACACTAACGGGCTAGAATATAATAGAGGTCAGATTGCCTGTAAAGCCCAACTTTTTCCTCTGCACCACACTGCCTTATGCTCTCATTACATTTACCAACTTTGGGTACAAGTAATTGTTACCAACTGTGTGTTCAAGTGTCAGTGCAAGGAAAGATTCGGTCTTTATCTCCTTGGGCAGTTGTAATACGTACCACTGACTGAGTGCCAACTGAGTGCCAGACCCTCAGAACCTGTGTATATAGTCTCATAAATCCAGGAATAATAAATTCCTGCAAATATGTGCCATCTCTCCTCCACCACCTGTGGCAGATAGCCCTAACTGATGAAGTCACTCCTTTCCCCTTTCCCAGACACAGCTTCAGAATCTTTCTCAACACCATGCGACAGAAAGCCACTAACAAAACAGAGTTAGTAGAAGAGATTTATAGGGATATACCAGAGCCAGCTCCCAGATGCTCACAAGAGCAGATGGTGCATATCTCTTCCCAAATCTGTGTTCAGTGATGTGATATCGGTAGCTTGGAATGTTGACCATGGTGGGAGTGTTTACACCTTGGAAATTGGCAAACACTACACATCAGGGCTTTTGTTTCACAGGGCTGATTTAATAGCACACCACTGCCTACATGCCTCTTCTGATCTAAACCTTATTTTTTACAATAACCCATGGGGTAAATATTATTAATCCCCATTCTACAAGTGAGGAAAATAGGGCTCAAAGAAGTGAAGAGGTTCAGCAGAGGTTAGACAACCAGCCAGGGCCGAGCTGGGATGGAAACTCCATCATGCGACGGCTCTGCAAATCAAGGGGGAGCAGAAATAAGAATGAGCAAAGCCTTCTGCAAATAAAAGAGATTGTTACTCCTATCACTGTCAGCACTGCCAGGCAGACAGCACTAATGGACCTGGACTGCTGGGGTTCAGCCAGCTGTAGTGAGAGCCATTTCAGAGCTGCTCAGGGTGGAATTTCCAGGCCTGATTTCCTTATTGTCCGCTAAGACCCCTTATTAACCTAAACTCTTAACAGTGCCTGAATGCAATCCAGATCTCAGTCTGCCCAAGAACTGAAACAGGATTTTCTCAGTGGCAGCTGAATCTGTTTATATGGGGCTCAGAAATTGTCTAGGGTTGGGATTTTTTGCTCACTGTTTAAGAGTCAGTCCTACAAGGTGTGGCTACTGAGTACTGATCGCTTCTGTATCATATTATTTCTTTCCACAAACATTTATGAACACCTACTAATAAATCTAGAAATACCCTTTGGGGCTCAAGTTCTAGGGATCTGATAGGATGATAATAGGGGAGAGGTCAAAGAAAGCCTAAGAATAATAATAATAACAATAATAGTAATAGCTGACAACCACTGGGCACTGATTTTGTGTCAAGTACTGTTCCAGACACTCTTATCTCATTTAATCCTCAACGCTGTGATGGAAATATTATCATCATCATCTCTTTTTTCAGAAGGTAAACTGATGCACAGAGAAGTAAAGCAACCTGCCCAAGAACATACAGCAGGTAAGAGGCAGAGGAGGAGACAAACACAGGCAGCTGGATTCAGGGTTCATGCTCTTAACCACTTGACAGAGGAGGGTTTCCCGATCTGGGTTTTGAGGGATGAGTAGGAGTTTATCTGACTGGGAAGGGGAACACGGAGAACTTTTGAGCTCAGAAGCAGAAAAGTACATGTCTGTTTGGGAGCACCCCTGGTAGCTTGGATAAGGGAGTGAACGTGTGTGAAATGCTTAGCTGGTACCTGGTCCGCAGTATACACGTTACTTGCCATTCTTGCAAAACATGGATGAGAGAAGAGCAGAGCAAAGGACTGAGTGTGGAAGACGTCTATGCTGAGTTACGGATTTGGAGTTCATCCCTAAGAGATCAGCTTTTACAGTGCTCTGAATCATAAGGGGTAGGGAAACCAGGGAGCAGAGCCCAAAGCAGCCCACACCCAGGGTATAATTTCTGGAAATATCAGGGTTCTGTTAAAAAGTTGTGTGAATGTTGCTTTCTCCTCCATAATATATTTACACTTGTTTTTAATATAAATATGATGTTCTAAATTTTTCAAAATTGAGCAAAACCGACAATACCAGAAGATGCAACCTATTATCCCCTTGTCCAGGGACTCTCAACTTCAGCATTATTGACATTTGAAGCCAGATCATTAAGTGTTGTAAGGGGATGTTCTGTGCATTGTGGGACGTCTGCCAGTAGCAACACCCCCCCCCCCGGCGTAGAGTTGTGACAACCAAAACTGTCTCCAAACATTGCCAAATATCCCCTGGGGGATAAGATCACCTCAGCTGAGAACCTCTAATCTCGTCTCAGTACTGCTGTGTCCTGCTATATGGTCCCCAATTTGAGAAGCATACTGTGTCCTATTGAAAGATTTTAATGCAGGAGGTGTCGCAGACAGAAACTAGAAACTACTTCTGGTGACCGCATCATAATATTGATATGATGATCTTTCTCATTTTGCCAATGAGTAAATAGAAGCTGAAAGAGTCAGGTGAGTCTCCCCAAGCCAGGCAGCCATAGGTGGGTTTGCAGCCATGTCTGTCTGACTCCAAAACTCACTCCACACACTGAACCTCCTAGCTGCACTTGGCTCCCTCCAGGGCATCCAGAACCCTTCCTCTGTTCTCAGCACCCCCTTGTGGACATCAGATCCAAAAGGCTTTAATGGGGAGCATATTCCAGCCTGATGCAGGGCACTTACACCTGAGCCCCCTGGCATTCCCACCAAATCTGGACAGTGAGCAGTCACTTCATGCCCTGCCCCCACAAAATCTCCTCCACAGCCCGCCCAGAAGCAGTACTGCATTCCCTGTACAGGATGGACTAACTTTTCCTTTAAAAGGCCAAATGGTAAATATTTTAGGCTTTGTAGACCGTACGGTCTCCGCGGCAACTGCTCAATTCTGCCGTCATAGCACAAAAGCAGCCACAGGCAGCACATGAACAAGTGAGTGTGACTATGTTCCAATTAAACTTTATTAACAAAAACAGCCAGCCAATCTGCCAGCCACGGTTTGCCAATCCCTTCCCTTAGTCATTCAACAAATATATGTTGATGCCTCCTCCATGCCAGTCAGTGTGCTCGGTGCTGGAGGCACAGAATCAGGCCCGGCTCCTGCCCTCATTTAGCTTCCAATCTGCAGGGAGAAGCAGGCAGATAGCAAACACTTCTCTAATAAGGAAATGACAAGCGAGACGAGAGCTGACGAATAAGAAGCAAGGAGTCTTGGGAAGAGCTGGAGGGAGAGCATTCCAGCCAGAGGGAACAGCCACTGCAAAGATAGAGGAGTGAGAGCATGTGTGGAATGTTCTAGAAGCAGAATGGAGGCCCAGGTGGCTCAATTGTGGTAAACACTGGGGAAAAGGTATGGATGCAACTAGAGATGGAGGCAGAGGCCAGATCAGGTGGGACGTCCAAGGCCATGAGCCATTCTGGTCCTGCCGCTGTGGTCAGGTTTTTCTAAAGCCTTGAGGGCTCAGCCTGCACCAAAATCCATTTCCTGCCCAGCTCCTTAGAGGCCCTACTGGTTGGCTAAGGAGTCCAAGAATCACAGGACAGCTCAGAGTGCAGGAGAACAGAGGTAGAACATGCAGAGGAGCAATGTCTGCCACACCTTCTCCAAATTAGCTGGAGGAATTGATCTGGGAGCAAGAGCATGTCCGGAACCTTCCATTGATCATTCACAATATATGGCCAATATGAGCACTAATCGCCAAGCATTTACAGAACGAAATAGGCCAGTCTGCAACTGGAGTAAAAGCTATTATTCCTGGAGCAATTGCTGCCCCAGCACACTGCTGAGTACTCCAAAGGCGCTATGGTGTTCAAGCCCCTCCACAACCATTTTTTCATCTCCATTTTGCAGAGGAGGAAATAGAAGTTAGGTAACTTATACGAGGTTGCAGAGTTAGCAAGTGGCAGAGCAAGGATGTGAGCCCAGATGCTCCACAGCACACAAGCCCACCCACTCAGCTCCTCTGCTCCAGCTCACCAAGGAAGTGGACACCCCTGCCTGCCCCACCTCCCACTCCTCCCTGTCTCCCACCTTGGTCCCAGGGCAAGCTACTCTCACAGTTTGGGCATTTGCCCCTTCTGGATAGCTGTGCTTGGTGGCTGAGACCATACAGTGACCACTCCTGGACCATGATGACTTCCAGGTTCCAAGGGAAAGCCTAAAGTGTAGGATTGAGCTTCAGGAATCACCCAATGGCAAGGACACAGTAACAGCTGCAGGCTCACCCCAACTGGGGCTCCCTCTTTTCATGGTGTTCATGCCTCATCCCTCTCCTGAGTGTGGGACAGGGCCAGCCCTCACTATCAGGACAGCAATGATGCACTGATTTACTATGCTTCAACTGCTTAGGGAGACAAAAGTCAATGAATCCACACATTGAAAACATTCTTGGGGTGAGGCTCCCTTGACCAATTCAAAGTCAGCTTTGATTCAATGAACATTTTAAAACAAAAAACAACATTCCTTGAACTGAAAAATATGCAGTAAGCTTTACTTCTTTTTCATATGAAGATAATCACAGAGATTTAAAAATCACCATATTAGCACCCAGAAAACTATTGCTTATGGGAATAGCTCTCAAAGGACGTTATTTTCCACTGTCTGCAATAATCATAATTATTACAGGGAAGGGACAAAGATCTAGAAATACTAGCCTTCTATTTTACCAGCCTCATTCTTGGGCTCTTCTTGGTGGCCCCTAGCAGCCCCTGAGCACATCCTTGTTACTGCTCCTGGAAAAGGGAGGCCCTGTCCCACAAGCCCCAGGGCATACTCTGATTGGGCCAGCGAGTGTCACATGCTCTCCCTGAACCAATCAGTGCAGTCAGGGAATGCAACTTGCTGATTGGACTGGCCTGAGCCACGTGCCTATTTCTCGAGATAGGAGTAGTATCAACCAGAACCAAAGCACATGGCATGAGAATAGGGGAGAGGTGGTGCCCCAAGGAAATTCAGAGCACTGTTACAGAAGGGAAGGGAATGAATGCTGAGTGTCCTGTCTGCAACAATCATAATTTCAGCAGACACTTACATGCCACTCAACATGCACCGGGCTCAAAACAAAATGCTAACTCAATGTTCCCCACTACAACCCAGGGAGATGGGTCTGTTCTTTTCTGCATTTGACAGTCAACCAAAGACCACCAGAATCACACCTGCACTGAGTAAGTTGAGTTTATTGATTCATTGCAACAGGGGAGAATACATGCCATAGGGAATCATGCGGTATCTCAGGAAAGAGGTGTCAGATAAGATTATTATAGGATTTGTAATCATGTTAGGTGATTTGAGGAAGAGTTTAAGAAAGTGGGGGGCTGGAGCCTTGGTTAGAGCATGGTGCTGATAACACCAAGGTCCAGGGTTTGATCTGTATACCAGCCAGCCACCAAAAAACAAAAAAAGAAAGAAAGAAAAAATGGGGTTTTGCCCTGGATTGGATACTGTCAGAAAGTGGGAGTAATTATATGATTATTTTAATAAATCTCACCTAGAAGGTGGGAGGAATGAAATGTGGCTAACGTTGTAATTGGTAAAGAGACAGTAGTCGTTCCTGTTAGGATAAGGGATTATTTGGTTATTTTTGTGTTTTGAACAATGCTCCTGTTTTGTCTGCACGTAGACATGATTACAGAGTGGTCTTGTTTGTTTTTGTCTTGACCCAGTTACTGAGTGGCTTTTTCTGATGTTGGGGTTCTGTGAAACTGTTTATGCCAGACAGAACACCAGGGTCTAGCTGTGAGTGCTGACCCCTGCTGATAGTACCAGACCAGCTCCTGGATGTCAGGAGCTGCTTTTTCCTTCCTCAAAACTGACACAAGAAGAGTCAAACAACTTACCCAAAGTCACAAGCCGAGGCAGTCCTGCTCTAGAATGTGTGATTTAAACCACTGAGTCACTTGTCTCTCTTCCTTTTTATTGCAAGACTCCAAAATCTATGATGGGGAAAACATACATTTCTTGAGCTCTTGCCAAGCACTGAAATAGGCCCTTTAACGTCTGAAAATCATACATCCTTGTATTTGTTTCCTAGGCCTACCATAAACAAAGTACCACAAACTGGATGTCTTAAAACAACAGAAGTTTACTCACAGTTCTGGAGGTTAGAAGCCCTAAATCATGGTTGGCAAAATCAGGCTCCCTTTGAAGCCTGTAGGAGAGGATCCTTCCTGGCCTCTTCCACTTTCTACTAGCCCCAGGCATTCCTTGGCTTGTGGCAGCATCACTCTGATCTCTTTCTCTGTCTTCACGTGGCTGTCTCCCCTCTGGCGTCCATGTCTCTTCTCCTCTTATAAGGACCCGAGTCATATTGGATGAAGGTTCCACCCTATTCTGTCATGACCTCATCTTAACTTGAATATGTCTGCAAAAACCTTATTTCCAAATAAAGTCACATTCATAGATACCAAGGGTTAGGATTTCAACATATCTTTTGGGGGGACACAATTCAACCTGTAACAACACTTAAAACAATACCTTACAGAAATAGGCATAGAGTCTCAGAGAGGTTTAGTAATGTGTGCAAGGTCACACAGCTAGTAGCACAGCCAGGACCTTGACTTCTGGTCCACCACCTCAAAATCTCAGAAAACCATACCACTGGCAGTCAGTTGTGGCAGAGACAAAAGGCTCAGAGGCACCACCTTTCAATGGCCAAAAGTTTGTTTTGCTTTCCTTTATTTCTTAAACAATTCCCTGCAGGAGAACAGTTCAGCCCAGAAGGAAATGAGCATGCACAGACACACCCACACAGACAGAAGACTCACCAGAGCAGCCACCAACCTGTCCAAGGAGGAAGCAGGCTCAGCAACCAGACATTGACAAACCACCCTCCTGCTTTCGCAAAGATTCCCAGAGCTCACGTTTTCCACGCTTATATGATTCAATCAGGAATTCCAAAACATGTAAATCTTGACATTCTTATTGCTCCAGAAAAGAAACAAAGTATAAAATGCAGACACATTTCCTTAAATGTTGGTGGTTTTTTCTCATTGGCTCCAGATATGACCGCTGTTCTTTTATAGTGCTTACTTAGAGGATGACGGACACTCCAGAGGAGGCCATTGTATTGGGCATGGAGGAGTCACAGGGATTCCAGGGACAGGGCGTGGAGAACAGGCGTAATTATAATTATTATTATAATGACGACTTTCTTTTGCGTCCCTTCCTGCTGCTCATATTCCTCATCAGCTCCCCACCTTCCTTCTCCCACCCTGCTCACAACTGCTGAGGACAAATTATGCAAAATCCCAGTTTTCTCTTGCTGCTCTCCTGCCCGTGGAGATTGATCCCAAAGGCATGCCCATCAGGAGCTAATTCTCCATGAGACAGATGTTGTGGGATGTTGCGCAAGTCATTTAGCCCCCCACTTCCAGCAGGGCAATGACAGCACCCACCTTATAATGTTAAACGACATCATTCATGTAAAGCACTCCCCACTGCATCCGGCACTCACCAACATTCACTTGACACCAGCTCCTTTCCTCAATTAATGAAAGCCAAACCATGGAATCACTCTTGCCAAGAAGCAAACACAGACCTTGTCATTAATCTTTGCCCTTGCAGGGCCATCTTGGCCAGCCCACTATCCAAGTCCATTTCATCCCTTGCCTGTAAACAGATGACTCATCCAGGTCAGATGAGGTTGGGTAAGAGCAGCACCGGGATTTGGTAAGATGTCCTGGCTCCTGCTTGATACACTGGCCTTTCTGAAGGGATGGAACACAGGGCCTGTAAGGCAGAAAGCCCAGCACATCAACACCAGGTCATAAATTGGTGCTGTGAGGCTCCTGCTTCCATATGCCCTGACTTCTTAATAGTTCCCTCTTGACAGAGGGTAGCGGTTAAGGAGCCGCCTCACCTAAAATCAAATCCCAACTCTGCCACTGACAAGCTGTAGGACTATAGGCAAGACACATGATTTTTCTGAGCCATGGTCTGTAAAATGAGGTTAAGAATAGTACATCCTTAAACTGTATTGTCTAATATAACATCCATTAGCCAAATGTGGCTATTTAAATTTTAATTCATTTGGACTGGCTGGTTAACTCAGTTGGTTAGAGCATGGTGTTACAATACCCAGATCAAGGGTTCGGATCCCCTTACCAGCAAGCCACCCCCAAAAATTAAATAAATAAATTTTAATTTATTAAAATTAAAGAAAACAAAATTCTGTCTCTTGGTCACATGAGCCACATTTCAAGTGCTCAATGACTATGTGTGCCTAGTGGCTACCATATTGGACAGGGCACCTGTGGAATATTTTTACCATTGCAGAGAGTTCTACTAGTCAACACTGTCATAGAGGCTTATTGTGAAGATTAAATGAATGGATGAACATAATGTGCTTAGCACCATACCTGAAGGATGGGAAGTGCTCAATACACTGTAGCAATTATATGACTTAATCCTCTACAATGTGGGTGGCCTTGCTCCCATTTAGCAGATGAGAAAGCTGAGGCTCAGAGGATGAAAATAACTTGTTCAAAGTCTCATGGCCAGTAACTAGTCAAGTCAGGATTTGAGTCCTGATCTGTATGACTCCCAAAATGGGTGTGTTTTGCACAGAGCAAGCTATCCCTATGCAATGGGAAGAGAGATTAGCAATGGGGGAGGGCAATGGGAATGGTGGGTGGGGGGGACAGGAGGGATGGGAGGCGGCGGGGACTGATGCAAAATGGAACAAAAGCTGCAATTGTATCATTGGATCCAAAGACAGTACAGTCCACTCAGTCTTATGGAACAGAAACTCAAAACCAGCTCCCCTTTTCTGAGGATGTTTGACTTCACTTACAGGACCTTGGATAAGACCCACCCCATCTCTAAGTCTCAGTTTCCTCTTCTGTAAAGTGGGTTGCTTTGAGGATAAAGCAAGACAATGTATGAGGGTACTTCAAAATGTTTATGCAAAAACAGAATTAAAATAAAACTTGAATCTTTCCATGAACGTTTTGAAGTACCCTCATATTTTCAAGCACAGAGTAGGTACTCAAGAAATGTTTTTTAAATCTGAATAATGACCACCATTAAGTACAACCTTTGGATCTGATCCTAGCCAAGAGAGCCCACTTGCCTTTCTGGCTTTCTGTAAGATTCAGAAAGTTGTTGGGTCCACACTCTCCCAGCAGCAAAAAAGCTCACTGCCTCTTGCTGAAGCCATAATAGCTAGAATGTGCCCCTTCAATTTGTTAATCTGTGCAAATCAGGGTCCCACAGCTTCACAAAGATGCAAAACCATCAGAGCTCTATACAGAAACAATCAATTCCTTGTTTAAAATCTGACAGCTTAATTAATTAGTATTTAATAGCTCAACCTTAATTATACTCTACATCGTTATTTAGTAATATTCATAGATTTCCCATGTGGCTATGCACACACGTCTTTTATCAACTGATTACAAATGCCCGAACTTGACCTCCATACTTAGGAAAAGGTCTAGAATGTCAGGAACATAAAAGACTTCATTAATACTAACACCAGCCCGGCCAAGTCCTACTCATAGGCAAGAATTCTCTGATTTAAAAGTTCTTTTGAGATCCACTGGGAAAAAGCAGTGATTCGTGAACTAAGCTTGCTGTATAGTTTATTCCCAACAAAGCTCAGCATTTTTGGAAGTTTTATAATATAAAGTATTAAATAATATCAATGGAGCTTTCTTTTACCTGAAAAAGATACTCACAGGTTTTGGTGGGGGGGGGGGGGTTGTTTGTTTGTTTTGTTTTCCTTTTTGTCTTTTTTCGTGACCGGCAACGGATCGCAACCCTCAGTGTCGCGCCCATACCAGGCCGGGACCGGCAACAGGATCTCAACCCTCGGTGTTGCACCCGCACCTCACTCAGCCAGTGAGCGGCCGGTCTGTATGTGGGATCTGAACCCTCGGCGGGAGCGCCACTGCACTCCCAAGCGGCGCACTGTAGCAGTGCGCCACCGGGCCAGCCCCTAGTTTTTGGGTTTTTCCCAACCCAGAGAACAGGTTGACTTCTAACCTTGATGAGTGTTTCTGAAATTCTTTGGATGTGATTGGGAGAGTTATGAGGGGCCCCATATAAGCAGAGGAAATAATGATAATTATTTATGAGCTTGAATCTTTTTACTTTTGAGCTGTGTGATCTTGATTAAAGCTCAGTTTCTTCATTTATAAAATGAGAATAATAATTCCTAGTCCTCGGGATGTTGATGTGAAGTTCAAGTAGATGGGAAAGCATCTGACACATACTAGGTGCTCAATAAATGTTACATGTTAAACCATTAGCTATGGCAGAGCTACACTTTGACCAGCTGTCCGTGGGGACTGCTCAACTGGAGAAGGGGGACCATACCTCTGCATGTGGGGGCTCTAGAGAATAAGCCAGTAGAAGGATTATCAGAGGTGGTAACAGGATTGTATCCCACCAAATAACCAATTCCTCTGTAGATGTGACTTTGGGGTTTGGGGTGGACACAAAACCTTCCCAGAAGTTTCTGGAACCACTCTATGAGCTTCAGCCTGGCCTAGAGAGAAAGGCCCTACATTTTGAGCTGAGATACCTAGTCTCTAGTCATGGATGTTAGTTGGGTGGCATTAAGTCAGTCCCTTGCCTCTCAGGAACTCAATGGTCATATTTGTAAAAGACAGCATCCCCATTTTTCCAAAGACCAGCTGCTGCTATAGAATCACCTGCGACATTTATTTAAATTGAGATGTAATATACAGTAACAATTCCCACATACCCACTCCCCCCAGGTAGCAACTATTTTTATATAGGAATTTTTCATTATACTGATTGCTGGGCCTGAACTCCAAAGACACTGATTCAGTGGGTCTGAAAGGATTTCTGAGAATCTACTTTTTAAAATTCCCAAGGAATTCTGATGGGCAGCCAAGTAGGAAAACAAATAGGATTGCTGGTTTCCAGTGTCCCCATCCAACTAGAAAACTTGACTCTGATTCTTTGCTGCCTTGGTGCACTAGCGACACCTGGAGGCTTGGAGGAGTAGTCGTAGGTTGCTGCTCCCCAGTACCATGTCAAATCCCCCATCGCCCAGCTCCTCCATAGACCTATGGTTATGGATATTGAATGAGGTTTTCCACTCCCCATTTCAAATGTAGAAAACATGATGGACATGGCATCTCAGCCCCTAACTCCATCTTCCAAACTGCCCCTCTGACACATGTTCACGTTAGACCACCACAGTCTCTCTAAGTTCTGATGGCACCAAACTCTAACCAGAAACCCCACAAAACATCACCATGGCTGGAGTCACACAGCCACAGTGTGGCCTCTCAGACACCTGGACTGTGTCCCAGGAAAGGACCCACATGATATTTCCTCTTTTTTCCTCAACTCACAGCATCTGCTGAGTAAAATAAGGAGACAAACTGAGATGCTTGAAAGAGAGCATTGGATGATTTATAGACAATCTCCCACCCCCGGGCTCTGCAACCAGACAACTCTTTAAATTCCTGTTGCCCATCCCAGTTACTGTCAATATTAACCATAGTAATAATTAAAATTATAGAAAATCTACCCAACACAATGGCCATTTTCAGAAATTAGATCGCTCCTCATCAGTGGGGGATTTTTTTCCTCCCCCTATTACTTCCCACTAATCTGAAAAACATTTTTACTGGATTTTTCCCATTATTTTCCCAGCATGGACCTAATAGCAACCAAGAAATACTTTTAAAATCCCATTAACTTTATCTAATGGAAATTCTCACAATATCACAATTGCCAAAAGTCTTTTTTTAAGCTGGAGTTAACCTTAGGGAGCTTTTTGATGCTCTTTGGGGCACGCACAGAGGACTGAGGAAATCTTTCATTTGTACATCCTTGGAGAGCTTAGCACGCTTGGTTAAGTGTGGAACTACTCATTTCTAATTTGTTTCTCTGGGTGAATACTGATTTGGCTCCTGTTGTATATCACAAATGCACACCAACCTCCAGCAATGTGGGGCACTGAGGATTTTTGTTTATTATTCGACTTTGAGTGACTTGAGCACTTGCAATTTTTTTTTTTTTTTTTTTTTTTTGGTTGTTGTACCTGTTGTTCTCCCAGATGTATGAGCTAAGAATGTTGCAAACATAAAAATAATTGCTGTGACTGTTCAGGACCACTTCCCTTGTGCTCTGTTGGCTATTCTCAAAATCCCATGGAGGCCATGCTTGGAGAGACCTAAAAGGGAAGCTGCTCATTTGGAACTGAGTAAATTCAGTAACCACTCTGGTTATGCAGCAAACCTGTCTAGGTCTGCATTTCTGATATATTTGTGCTTTTGTGCTTTTGCACTGGTTAAGTCCACACTCAGGGACATCTGGCATTCCTCTTTCTTTTTTTAAGGATTCCGCATATTTACCAGGCATACATCTATGCTGCATGTTGGAAAGGACATATATAGTCTGAAAAGTATTTCTGGCACCTAGACATTTGAAGTCCTTTGAGCTGAATGGGACTTTTTAAATGACAGTTTTAAGGAGCATTCTATTTCACGAATCCAAAAGTGTTTTAAAAGAAGATAAGAGCCTTAAGGACAAACATGTTTGATTGCGGGGAGGGGGTCACTGGGATATTTACTTCTTCCCTGTTTCTTGTTAATGCCCCATTGCTTATCATGTTGGTTGGGTTGTTAGGGTGCAGGGAGGGGTTTAGGAAAGATGTCTCCATAGCAGAAGACATTGCCTACCACACTAGTGCTACTGAGAAGCATTAAAAGGAGAGTAAGTTCCCTAAGATTCTGCAAACCGGATGGGATTCCTACTTTCTTATATCACCCAGAGACCCCAAGGAGGCCTCAGCTATTGGGGTAGGGGCAGGGAATACCACGCCAATAGCAGCCTGCAGCACTGCATGCATTTTCAAAGTGGAACAAACCAGATGTTGAAGGCACACAAGACTGCACAGGCAAGAAGAAAGCAATAAGACCGGTGTCAGGAAATGGAGAGGAAGCAGGATATGCAGAGGGTCTGGGAACTCTTCTGATCAGGACTGGGGAAGCAGGAGGAGTTCCATGCTGAGTCAGGCCTCACTAATGAGACTGCTCATTGGGGCTTGCTATGGGTGTGTCATGTGTTGGAAATTTAATCCCCACTGGAACAGTGTTAAGAGGGTAGGAAATCCTATTATGGTAATTGAAAGGTGGGCCTTTAAAAGGTGATGAGATTGTGAGGACTGTGCCCTCATGAATGGATTAATCCACTGATGGTTTAATGGGTGGTTATGCGCATGGTTCTGATGGCTTTAAAAGGAGAGCAAGTGAGCAGGTTAGCTCTCCCTTGCTCAGCCCATTCTCACCATGTGACACTGCATCGCTATAGAGTCACCACCAGAGAAGGCCCTCACCAGATGTGCTCCCTGGACCTTGGACTTCTCAGACTCAGAACTGTAAGAAATAAATCTTATTTCTTTATAAATTACCCAGTTTCAAGTAGTCCTTTATAAGCAACAGAAGCGGACTACTACAGGGCTCTTTACATGAGAAGTCTCAGGTTGAGAGGTTAGGGTAGAGGGACCAACCACTCCGCCTTACCTGGGACTGAGTGATATCCCAGGATGCAGGGCTTTTAGCCTTAAAACCAGGAAATCCCCCATTAAGCTTGGGTGAGTTGTTCACCCTAGGTTGGGAGACAGTTGAATGTAGCTTCTGAAGTGTGGACTTTAAAGTCAGACACACCTGGGTTTGAATACTGGCTGTGCCAGCTCAATGACTTTGGAGAGGCTACATCACCTGCCCTCATTTGTAACAGGGGAATGATCATGGTGCCTACCTCATGGGGTTGTAATAAAATAACAGTGAATTAAGCAAGCAAAGAGTGTAGCATAGTGCGTGGCATAGAGTAGGCATTTGGTATATTTTTATTCCCATCATTCTCAAGAAATCAGTGGCCAGGGTGAGTTACACCAAGCCAGAATGGAAAGAACAAGCCTAGCTATGGGTTGCAGCAGGAAAACAAGAGACTGTGAAACCAAAAGATCATGAATTGGCACCTGGAGCATATGGGGAAGGACAGAGAGACTAATGTAGAGAGGAGAAGGACAGAAAGAGGTAGGGATGAGTTAGGGAAAAGTTTGGGATGAGTCTCTCACACTCTGTGTTATGTCCTTATAGTCTCGGGGCTTCAACAGAGTGGGGACTCCCTATTGAATGAAGAAGGAAGGCTAGAGGTCTGGTAGAAGAAAGTAGACCACCGAGATGCCTGCACCCCTGGTGGCATTGCCCAATACCTCAATCCTTTTCCACCCTCCTCTTTGACCACTCTGGGGAACATTCCCTCAGGGCCTGTCTAGCAGGGTCTTCTGCAGACAAAAGAAAAAATCAGGCTAGAAAAAAGGATTGAGCCAGAGAAAGAGCTTAGAGTAGGGGGCAGAAGGGGCCTTCGAAGTATAGGAATATCCTAGTGCTAATGCAGTATCTCACAGATATGTTCAATCAATTGTGTTTCAATAAAAAATAAATAAAGTATACCCCAGTGCTATGGTTTGAATTTGTCCCCTAAAGTTCATGTGTTGGAAACTTAATCCCCAAGACAGCAGTGTTGGGAGATGGAGCCTAATAGGTGATTAGGTCATGAGGGCTCTGCCATTAATGTTGTTATTATGGAAGTGGGTTAGTTATCACGAGGGTGGGTTGCCATAAAAGCAGGCTCAGCTCCCCTGCTCACTTGCTTTCTCCCTCTCTTGCCCTTCTACCTTCCACCATGGGTGCTGCAGCTCTCAGGCCCCTTGCCAGATACCAGCACCATGCTCTTGGACTTCCCAGCCTCCAGAACCATGAGCCAAATAAACTTCTATTGTTCATAAATCACCCAGTCTGTGGTATTCTGTTATAGCAACACAAAATGGACGAAGACACCTAGTGTAACAGAAAGAAAAGAAACGATATTATGTAAAAAGCACGTGTAATCTTATTCCTCTTTTGGCCTCTTTAAGAGACAGAATTCTTTCTCCCTGGATCAGTTCTTGGGTTCTCCTTCAGGTGTATGTTAAAGGGACAAAGCAGAAAGAAATCTGAAGCAGCTAGAAAGGCTAAGTTGATCTATATAATACAGAACAAAAGGAGAAACAAGAACTAGAAGGGAGATGGAAAAGTCATTTTGGCTGACTGTCAGGGTTTAGGAAAGTAAGAGAGAGAAAAGAGAGATAAGTTGGTCTTTCTCCAGGAGCCACTGAAGAAATTTAGGCAGATATCTGGGGTGAGAGAGATGAGCTAAGATTTTTTAAGGTGATTGAGAGACTGGGTAAAGATTTTAATTTCTTTCAACTAAATTTTCTTCCAGAACACAACTTATTTTAATGCAAATGTGAGCTGATACTAGAGACTAGACCTCACAAAGAGCCAGGTTTACACAGGTTACACTAAGTACCATTAATTAATATTCATTAAATGCCTCCAAGGCTCCAGGCAGTTCAATGAACTATTGCAGTAGGTTGATTGCTCTGATTGCTCCAATCAATGGCCTCCCTAATTTCACATCCTTTCCAATGTGAATTTTCAGTTTCTCCCATCAAGAAATAGTCTATTTCCCCACCATTCACCTCTGGGATGTCCTCATAACCCAATTCAGTAAATAAAACCCAATGGAACTGACAATGTCCCAGTTCCAAGCTGGGGCCTTTTGAGGTTTTACCACCTCTCTTGGGCTCCACCATGAGAACAATCCCAGGCTGTCCTGGGGAGGCTGAGAGACCATGCAGAAGAGAAGTGAGAGATCACAGCTAAGAGCAAGCCAAGACCCGTAAGCAAAGCCACCAACTCAATCTTCATGACCATGGACAAGGGAGGGAGACCCACCAGGAGCAGAAGATCTACCCAGCAGAACCCACCTAAATTCCAGCACAAAGAAACATGAGCAAAAAGAAATGTTGATCATTTCCAGGCCACTATGTTTTGAGATGTTTTGTTACACAGCATGGCAATGTCTACCTGATACACTTACTATGTAATCAATGTTTTGAATATATTATTTTTATTCTTGCAACTGAGAATTTATAATTCTCTTTTTGTATGAGGTTTCATGACAGAAAGGAAACAAAAGGACTTATCAAAGGTCACTCCTCCAGTAGATTCTAGAGCTAGATTTTAAAATAGTTCCATCTAATTCAAAACTCAAATTTCTATGTGCTTCATCTCATGTTACCTAAAATGATGCCAAATTTGCCAGTACCCAAGGTCATCTCTATATTTCAGGGCAGCTAACAGGATAGGTCTGGACAGTGCTGCTGATGCCTGACTCCTCGATGTTCAAGCCAGTAAAACAGGATCACAGCCCAATAGGAAATTAGCATCACATGAAGGCTGGGGCAGAATATTAAACCTCATAGAAGACAGTACAGTGTTGAGAACAGTGAGAGATGTGGGAATCAGCAGAGTTGGATTTGCCAAAGCAAGATTTATGGAAGATAAACAAAACCCATTTGATCAAGTGGAGAATGAAATTGCAGGGCAGTTCCAATAACAGGTAAATAGACACTCTCCAAAATCTGTTAAATTGCTTGGCAGGAAGTCAGGAGTGTCTTTCCTCAATGTTGCAAGTTATTCTACACACACACACACACACACACACTCCTGAGTACACAGGGATATAGGTGAGTGCACATGCAGAGACCTGCCTGCTTAAACTACATAGGCAGCACACTCATGCACTCAGAAACACATTCAGTCACACATCTGTTTGTGCACAGACACATGCACACACATGCACACATACAGAGGCACAAATGATCACACATCATACACACAAAAGTACACATGCAAAAACACACAAGTATACATGGAGAGACAGAAGCATGTGGGCTTACATATACATGCAAACACATCACTAAGCCTCATCAACCCAAAAGGCAGAGGGAGGGAAGTTTTTATCTCCCTGGGAGTGGGTTTTCTCCTCCAAGACTTGTCCTCAGAGCTGAAGCAGGTCACCTGCACATTCTGTCAGGACAGAGTCTTTCAGCTGATCCTTGGACTTCAGCAAGAAAGTTTAGCCCTCCATGGACATTAGGGCCAGTCCTGACCTTGGCAAGAAAGGCCATGTGCCGACTTCTGGGACAAAGTGTGACATTAGCACTTTGAGCTCTTTTGACAACTTATGCCTATGACCCATGCTCACACTGAAGTGAGGACAGGAAGAGCAGCTGACAGCAGAGAGACCAGGGTTCAAATCCTGCTTCTACTACCTCCTAGCTGTGTTAACTTGGGACTAATTACATAAATATTTTAAACTTCAGTTGTAAATGAGGACACTGATTTCTACACAATAAGGATTTGGAAGGAATATAGGTGATCTTGTGTGTACTTGCTTGTTTCAGTTCCTGGCATACAGTAGGTGTCAGTAATTGTTGGAAGAAGAGGATATTTTCAAGGCCACATGCTCCATCAATTTACAGATTCATCTTGCGTTTTCTTTTTTGCTGCTGTTTTTTCCTTTTTCTTTTCTTTTTTCCAAGCATAACATAAACCGAGGCTACTTTGCATTTATATTCTATAATTTTTTATGCATCATGTTTTATCTAAATTGATCATTTTTCCTTTAAATCTCTACATGTAAATGTCTCTGATATGAACAAGGGCTGATTTCTTCTTCTGTCCTCGGGCATGATCTTTTCTAGGCGTCATATATCTGATTATGATCATTAAAACCATTCAACAAATCGATTTCAATAAACCCAAATTATCTTCATAGGCAACGTTTCAAGACTCGAAGTCTCCTTAAAAAAGGGATTTAAAAAACTGCCGTCTCAAACTGCAGAACCAGATCTTGCTCTTAAGAAGCCTATATTTAAAGTTGGACCTTAAAACAGCTAGTCTTTAATTTTCATCTTAATACTCATTCATTCCACACCACAAACATTTCTGAGCACCAGCTATGTGCTAGGCACAGCGATCAGCACCAAGTCCACAGAGACAAATAGAGTCCAGTGCAAAGGCAAAGCACATAAATAATCATAATTCAGAATGGTCAGAGAAATGATTTTTTAAATATTAATTTTTTGAAAGGGTACAAGGTAAAGACCACACAGAAGAAGAAATAATTAATTCTGTAGCACAGAGATCAAGAAAGCATGAGAGATGTATTGTTTCTGATTTCTCAGCAACATTTTCCCTCTTCATTTGTAACAGAATTCCAATTTCCTTTGAAGAATCCTCCCTCCCCAGTTATGTGCTGTCTTTTGAGGGCTGTCAATCAAGTGGCATTGGCACCTGACTCACCTGTAGCCCATCAGTTTCTCATTCCTGGGAATGTTGAACAAAGTAATTAAGCAAAGTGATCCACAGCTGGCAGTTGGAAGCTACCCTCCCTTAAATTGCTTTACTTAGATTCCCCAGAGCATCCCCAGCTCTGTCCCTCTGGGTTTTCTACCCCACAGTCTTCCAATAAATTCATTTTTTTCTCACGTTATGCAGAGTTGGAGAACTGTCATCAAAGACAGACACCTGCTTAGAGGGAGATATCTGCTTGGGTTTTGAAGAATAGGAGGGAGCTCACCAGCTAAGAGGGAGAAAGGGCAGAAGACTGGTGGAAATAAGTAAAGGAACCAGGTATAACACCATGTTGCACATCAGGATGGTAAAATCATCTCAGCATGGCTGGAAAATACGAGGCTACAGCAGTTAGTACCTTCAAGACAAGGACCACTCTCCTCCATATCCCTGGCACCCAACACAGAGCCTGGCACACAAAGATGCTCAACAGGTGTTTTTGGAATGAATGAGCCATGTAATTACAGAAACAAGGCCTGCCTGAGAGTCTCATGAGCCACTCTGAACCTTTCAATATTTGGAGGACAAGGTGGAACCACTGAAGAATTGTTTAATTGGGAAAGAGACATAGTTCAGAAATTAATTTGTTAAATATTTATTTTTAAATTCAATTGATGTGAGCAGGGCTGGAAGCAAGGAAACCAACACAGTAGTCCAGGTGAGGAAGGTGATGGTAGATTGAAATTGGCCCCTGGCAATGGGGATGAATTTGATAGATCTTGGTCATTGCTGGGATATGTGTAGGTAGAAAGGAAGGGAAAAATGCAAGGATGACCCAAAATTCCTCACCCTAGTGTGTGATGTTGCCACTCATTGGTAAATGGAGCATGAGAGGAGAGACAAGTAGGGTAGAAAAATGGAGAGTTTAGTTTGGACCCGTTGTGTTCAAGGCCCTGCACAACATGCAGGATGAGATGTTAAGTAGGTGTGGAACTCAGGAGAGCAGTCAGGTGGGTTGAGTTTAGGGATCCATCAGCATTCAGATTAGGGGTTCTTAACCTGGAGTCTCTGGATTCCTAAGCCTACATGCAATATTCTGTACACATGGGCATTTTTCCAGAGAGAAGGTCCAAGTCCTGCATCATTTTCTCAAATGGACCTGTGCCCCAGAAGGGTTAAGAAGTACTAACAGAGATGGCAGATGAGGCCACGGGTGTGGACGAGTTTGCCTGTGAGTCAGTGTACAGTCAGAATTCTCCAGAGAAACAGGACCAGCGGGAGATGGTAACGGATGATAGATAGAGGATGGACAGATGATGTATGGATAGGTAGATAGATGTAGATGGATGGTTGGATGGATAGATGCAGATAGATAGATGAGAGACAAAGATTTTAGGGAACTGGCTCATGAGATCATGGGGTCCGGCATGACCAAAATCTGCAGGGCAGGCTGGCAGGCTGGAAACTCAAGATTTGTACATTACAGTCTTGAAGTGGAATTTCTTCTAGTTGGGGGAACTACAGTTTTCGCTCTTAAGGCTCTCAAACTAACTGCATGAGGACAATCACATTATCAAGAGTAATGTCTTTATGGGCCGGCCCAGTGGCGCACTGGAGAGTGCGCCGCTTGGGAGCACGGTGGCGCTTCCGCTGAGGGTTCAGATCCCATGTGGAGACCGGTTCCTGCTCACTGGCTGAGTGCGGTGCGGGCGCAACACCGAGGGTTGCGATCCCGTTGCCGGTCCCTGGTATGGGCGCGACACCGAGGGTTGCGATCCCGTTACTGGTCAGTAAAAAAAGACAAAAAGGAAAAAAAAAAAGAGTAATGTCTTTTACTTAAACTCACCTGATTACAGATGTTAACCAAATCTATAAAATGCCTTCACAGTAACAGCTAGATCAATATTTTATTAAATAACAGAGTGCCACAGCCTAACCAGGTTGACCCATAAAAATAACCATCATGGTCAGTTTATAGAAATTTACCTATCAGCAAAGATGACAGTCGACTCCAGACTTGAGCCACAATGGCACAGAGAAAAAGAGAAGAATGTCCCATCCCTACTCCCACCATGTCCCTATACAAATCCAGAAGTGTAGATTAGCCTAGTGCAAACAGTGGCCAGTACTTTCCAAGCAGTGCCACAGACCACAGACAGGAAGAAACGACTTGTAAATTAATGAACAGTGAGCTCATAGACATCTTGGTCTGTGTTTTCAATATGTTTGCAATGGAACTTAAGTTTTGTCATGCTGTTACAACCCTTCCTGGGGGAAGAAAATCAAAATTGACTATTTTAGATACCTATTTTGTGGTTGGGTGATTTTATTTCTTTTCCTTATAACAATACTGGGATGTAGGAGTTTGCTGCACTCGTTCTCAGTTGAGGCAGTTTGGCTCCCCAAGAGACATTGGCCATGTCAGGATAAAGTTTTGATTGTCATAACTTGCAGGAATTGCTATTGGCATCTAGAAAGTAGAGGCCAGAGCTACTGCTCAACCTCCCACAATGCACAGGACATACGACAAAGAATTATCCAGTCCCAAATGTCGATAGTACTGAGGGTGAGAAACTCTGTTCTGTTGCTCAGTAGCTTGTGAAGTCACTCGATTTGGCCAAGACTCTGTCCCCTCACCGATGGAATGCAAATAATAACAGAACCTGCCTTGGGTAGTTGTTTTAAAAACAAAGCCAACGTGTGTGTAGCACAACATCAGGCACCTGGCAAGACCTCAATAAATATAAATCTGGATTTCTGTGGGATTGAGAATCAACGGCACGTATTGATGGCTTGGACATAGTGAGTCCAC
Organism: Galeopterus variegatus; assembly: GCF_000696425.1. NCBI lineage: Eukaryota > Metazoa > Chordata > Mammalia > Dermoptera > Cynocephalidae > Galeopterus > Galeopterus variegatus. Next base: position 112,375 of record NW_007731104.1, on the reverse strand, counting down.
AAGTAACAGTAGGGATATGATAATCACGGTGGCGTGTGTGATTTTCACAGGGTCTTGCAGAGCCCCTGAGGTCTTTCCTCACACCCGCACTTCATGGTGGATCCCAACCCCTCACACACCTCTGACTCAAGATGATGTTGAAAGCCACTGTCAAAGTTAAAAAAGCAACAGACTTGTCCCTGGAGGTGCTGATCATGGCTGTCGGGGCCGCAGGTGCTGAGCATTAAAGCCAGCTGCCTCCTCTTAAGCTTTCCTCTGCACTGGTCTTCTAAAAGCTGTCTCCAACATGAGAGGTTCTTGTAATTGGGACTGATTGTCCTGGGTGTGCAGGAGCCCTTTCTCCTCCTCTCATATTCTGTCTGGGCCCTTAAAATAGGAATTTTGTCAGTATCTCAATTTCTCAGGTAAATCCTGGGGATTTTTCTTTACCCCTGACTCTCTCTTCCCCATGGGAGAAAGAATGGCTCCCCAAACGAGGAAATGAAATGTCCTAGAAGGCAAATGACTTGCCTGTAACTAAACAGGGGGTAAGTGGCAGGGTGGGATTGGAGCCTGGGCCCTTTCCTCTCTACCGTCTACTCTGACGGGTTCCTACCCCTGGTCTGGAGCTTAGCTAGCCTGACAGTAAGGATTCCATCCCATGGAAGATCCAACAATGTCTTCCTGGGACAAACTCATTGCAAAAGGGTAGCAGGGAGAGCATCTGCCTGTGGCCCTGGTGAAAAGAAAACTGAGTGGTATAGAATTTTGGGGCCACCAGTCACTCATACTTCCTCCCCTCCAGATTCTGACCAGGAGATAAAGCACACAAGGAGATAAATGGACATTCAAATACAGTTGGTTCTTGTTACTCAGGGTAGTTATAGTCTACAGAAATTGCCAAAATTACCAAATCGGTGAGTCTTGAAACATTGCTGTCAGGAGACACACAGGATTAGGTTCCTGCGAGCCTCCGATCACAATCTCTTGTCAGCCACTCAACACATCACGTTGTCTTATCTGTGTTACTGTTTAAAGACACCTTACTTAATATATACTCTTGATTCACTAACATTAAACTCACACCAACAGCACCAACACTCAAGCTCAAGGTTTATCCAACACACGTGTTTTCTCCTGAAGCACGTCACAGCCTTCTTGTGTTTAGGAATGCTAGACCATGAGTCAGCACTATACTTGGGCCTTTTTAAACAACATAATTGCGCAAGAAAAAGCACAAAAAACGCAAAAAGAAAAGAAAAGAAAAAAGTGGCACTAAAAAGCTGCAAAAATAATACTGTGTGCAGAATGATATCTGAGCAAGAAGGCAGAGGGTCACCTTGTTTGACCTCATCTGGGAACATGCATGTGTGGAAACTAAGATCGTTAGCCACTCTTGTGCCTGTCTGTGAACGACCATGAAAGCGTCTCAACTGCTAATTGTGGGATTGCAAATAAATTTTAGCAAGTAGGCAAATTCACAAATACACAACCCACAAACTATGAGGACTGGCTGTTCTCACCTTCGTGATAGAACGAACATTTGAAGAACGCACAGGATCCTGGAGCCCACAACACCAAACTGATCCAACCGAATGCAGGCAAAGACACAGGTCAGTGGTCGACCTTCCCAAAGCTGCCCACTGTGTGGCCGGATCAGTGCAGAGCCCTGACCCTTCTCAGTGGCCCATGAGCTGGTCAGTGCTACAGAAGGAGTGAGAGACTGAGGGAGCCAGCTTCTTGCTTTACTTCTTGTCCCCCAACTGTAGGGGACAATTACTGCACCTGTCACTAGCATGGCCCATGGAAGGCAAGCTCCAGCTATTGGAAAAGCTCCTCTTTCTCCCATGGGGAAGAGAGAGTCAGGGGTAAAGAAAAATCCCCAGGATTTACCCGAGAAATTGAGATATTGACAAAATTCCTACTTTAAGGGCCCAGACAGAATATGAGAGGAGGAGAAAGGGCTCCTGCACACCCAGGACAATCAGTCCCAATTACAAGAACCTCTCATGTTGGAGACAGCTTTTAGAAGACCAGTGCAGAGGAAAGCTTAAGAGGAGGCAGCTGGCTTTAATGCTCAGCACCTGCGGCCCCGACAGCCATGATCAGCACCTCCAGGGACAAGTCTGTTGCTTTTTTAACTTTGACAGTGGCTTTCAACATCATCTTGAGTCAGAGGTGTGTGAGGGGTTGGGATCCACCATGAAGTGCGGGTGTGAGGAAAGACCTCAGGGGCTCTGCAAGACCCTGTGAAAATCACACACGCCACCGTGATTATCATATCCCTACTGTTACTTGTGGACTCACTATGTCCAAGCCATCAATACGTGCCGTTGATTCTCAATCCCACAGAAATCCAGATTTATATTTATTGAGGTCTTGCCAGGTGCCTGATGTTGTGCTACACACACGTTGGCTTTGTTTTTAAAACAACTACCCAAGGCAGGTTCTGTTATTATTTGCATTCCATCGGTGAGGGGACAGAGTCTTGGCCAAATCGAGTGACTTCACAAGCTACTGAGCAACAGAACAGAGTTTCTCACCCTCAGTACTATCGACATTTGGAACTGGATAATTCTTTGTCGTATGTCCTGTGCATTGTGGGAGGTTGAGCAGTAGCTCTGGCCTCTACTTTCTAGATGCCAATAGCAATTCCTGCAAGTTATGACAATCAAAACTTTATCCTGACATGGCCAATGTCTCTTGGGGAGCCAAACTGCCTCAACTGAGAACCAGTGCAGCAAATTAATTATTTGAACACAGACAGTCCGGGTCCAGAGCCCACTCCTCTAATTGCTACAAGATACATGCTTCTTACTGCTAATCCCCAACTTCAGCCTGGAACCCAGGCTACAAGAGGGAAGCCAGTCCCCAGCATCACACAGCTTGTGAGTGAATTCAGGTCTGTGCCCAAGCCGAGCCCTCTTCCCACCCACCATGCAGTATCTATTTGGAAGAAGAGTCATTTCTTGGTGCCTGTACCAAATCTTGGGCTTGAATTTGGGCAGGAACTATGAAAGATTCACTTCTGTAGCTGTGACCAGGTCAACTCTTCTATGGCTTGTCAAGGATTTTTGCCACAGCAATGGTCGCAAGGAAAGCCAGGGTCTCACTTCGGGGGATAAATGCTTCATTCCCCCAGGGTGGTAAGCAGCACCCAGGAATAACCACGTCCACTGACAGATGAAGAGCGCCTCCTAGTGCACAAAGGGTGGATTTCTTGAGTATCTGCCATGTACCAGGCACCTTCAAGTACTATCTCATTTAACCCTCACATGCAACCTGTGAAGTCGTTGATTATCCACATTTTACAGATGAAGAAACTGAGACTCCAGAGAGCTAGGATCCCTTGCCCTAAGTCCCATGGCTAAGAAGTGGCCAGATGTAGATCCAAAAGCAGGTCTGCTGGCTCTGAAGCAGAAGCAGAAGCAGGTTACACTCTGCTCCACTGCCCCTAACACACCAGCTTCTTCCTTCCACCACCCCCTCCCCTTCTCCAGCCAATTACAGCCAAGCTTCACATCCAGCAACTTTGCAACTATCCTCTTCTCTTGTACAATTGCTGGTTCCAAATTCCAATACTTTATTTTGGTAGCAAAAGAGAGGGTGACATGTGGCCTCAGAGATTCAAGACTGGGCAAAGCCTCATGGTGGGAACCCCAATGCTTGGCTGGATTTTTAGCCAAGGGACTGGGCAGGAGGAAATGTATGGCTTATCAGATGTCCCCCCCCCACCGCCCCCACCCCATGATGGTGACTGATGTTGGAAACTTGCCTGACAGTTCAGTTAGGTCTTTAATTACACAGAAAAAAGAGCCCTCAGAAGTCAGTCCATCAATCGGGGAAGAAAGAAACAAGTCTGGCTTTTAATCAATGGCTGTTCCAGTCTCTTTCATCAAAGGCTTGATCTGTCATTTTCTATTGTCTGGAGTTAATGAGTCAGTTTGAATTAGGGCTTCCTCCCACGGGTTTTCTTGGATGAAGGGAGTTTACTTAACTCTGGGGACTGCACTCTCCTCGATAACGTTGCCCTACACTTTTCTCAGAGCACTCAAAACTATGATAGCTGCCATTTACTGAGTGTCACCAGTGTGCCAGGCAGCACATGAAGGACTCTGCATGTCTAGCTCTTTTGATCTTCATATCAACTCTAGGAGGTACTACTGGCTTCCTGTCTCTGCCACTTGCCAGCTGGAAGCCTTTGGGCCTCTTTGTGCCTCTGTTTGCTCACCTGTACAATGGGGATCATAGTACTATTGACCTCAAAGCGTTGTGAAGCTTTAATGAGTTGATGTTTGCTTACAACATTGCCTGAGGTTTCTGGAAGTTAAGGAGCCTGCTCAAAGCTCAGAAATTGCCAGCAACAGAGCTGGGGCTCCACTCTGGCCAGTTTGACTCCAAAGCTAAGTTCTTACCACTGGACCATGAAAGAAGGAAGAAGGACAGATACATAAGCCATGCAGTATGCCATGCCTGCTCTTGTGAAACCGCCATCGATGTGGGAACAGTGGAACTGGCTCTAGCAAGTGGAACTGCAGACCCCAGCAGTCCATGCTGAACCCAGCTGGGAGTGCTGTAGCCCAGAAGGAGCCCCCACCTCAGGATCAGGGAGACTGGAGGACTCCTCATACGCACAATACAATGCAAACTCTACCTTGGCATGAAGGCTTTCCTGAGCCCTCCAACCTTCTTGGTTTCCTCCTCAGATACCCGACACCCTCCAACACACACACACACACACACACACACACACACACACATTGGACCTTCATCTGTACTCATACCCACCACTCTTTGGAACTCCATGTCTGTTCGTACATACTCTTCATTCTATCTGAAATGCCTTTCCCTTCCCTATCTCCACCTCCCACCCATCCTCAGAAACTCAGCTCACATGTCACCTCCTCCAGGAAGCCTTCCGTGACCACCTCCAGCAGGGCTACATGCCACCTTGGAGCTCCCACAGCGCTTCCCTCCTTATCTTTCCAGGTTGTCATTACCCTGTAACTATAATTTCAGATTGCAATTGTCTGTCTCTCTCAGGGGCCCTGGAGCTCCCCCAAGGTCCAGCCTAAAGGCCAGCACATAGTAGGTGCTCAGGAAATGTTTGTGGATGAGTGAATTAATGAGTTCTTGAGGGAGGGCTCCCCATCCATGTGAAAGAGGGATTTCACAAATTCTGTGGCTCCACACAAGGCACAGAGATCACTAGTAGGTGGAGACATCCAGGGAAGTATGCTGACATATAGTAGGTATACTCAACCACACCTAAAAGAGAATGGGCTGCTTTAGCAGGCAATGAGCTCCCCAAGACTGGGGATATCCAAGCAGAAGCTGAGAGGACATTTGTCAGGGATTCCATGATTAATTTCTGAGTTACTAAGATGATGGCTGATATTCCAGTGCTTTCAGTCTATCCTCAATTGATTCTAAATCTTCTCAGGCAACCTTAAGAATGATGACGGTGACAGCCATCACTTATGAAGCACCTATATGTACAATGCACAATGGTGTGCTCTTTACATATGGAGCAATCACCAGCCTTCTTTCTATATATAATACACAACTAGAACTGAGTACAAAATTTGAATAATCAATTCCTATATTGGGGAGGCAAATATAATATTTGTATGCAATCTTTAATAAAACTTCATTTTTCTGATGTACTCTTTGAGCATGTATTTCTGGTATTTTTGAACATGTTCTCTAATTTTTTTAAAAAATTGACTGACAGGTGATAAGCTAAGCCTAATGATCTTCCAGCTAAAGTTAAAGATCTGCTGTGCTGGGTGGCTTTTATGATTTTATCTTCCTCTTTCTTTCTTTGGCTCAGTTGTATTTAGTTTATGAGACTCATGCTCCTTTACCAGTAGGGTCAGCACTTCTAGTTTCTGCTTGGTTTTATACAGTAATCACAAAAATGCAGTAAAATATTAAAGTCCTTGGCATGAGCACTGCTGCCCAGGCAAAGGTGGAAGCCCTCCTAGGGAGGAATTATTTACCAGGGGACATCATCACAGGATCATTTAAGATGGCCCTGCAGCAACTGATGCTCAAAGACCCAAATTCACATATAAGAAGCAATGTATGGACATTACTGTAAATGCCCCCAACACACAATTTATTCCAAAGATAGATATGTGAAAACCAGAAGCTACCAACATGGTTATTATATTCATTTGTCTGACAGGACTTTGTGGCTCAGAGCAGTCAAGTAACTCACCCAAAGTCACACAATCAACAGGACGCAGAGCTGGGATGTGGATCAAGGTGGAATCCAACACCTGTGTTTAATAACAATAGGTGATGTTTACTTAGCACTTACTATATGCCAAACACTCATCTAAGCACTGTTTACCTTTGACTCACTTAATCCTCACCACAACCTATGAGGAATGCTTCCATTTTACACACAAGGAAATTTAGATGCAGAGAGACTGAATGACTTGCCAGTGGTCCCCCAGCTAGATGTAATGGAATCACTCTTTGAACCCAGAAAGTCTGGTTTTCAAGCCTCTCTCTTAATTATCAGGTCTCTCTAGACGTATCAGCAAGCAAAAATCTCCTAACAGACTCTTGGCATAAATAGCACCGCCCTCTCAGAATAAGAGCTGAGGACATGGCAAAGAGAACCAAGTGCGCTGAGGCTGGCTTAATTGCAGGAGCTGGTGTTTTCCTGCAGGGAAGTGACTCCACCATCAAAGGCTTGCATTTGAGAATCCAACAAGGACATCTGAGCTGGGGCCAGAGCTGCTTTTCTAAGGAGCACTACCCTGAGAAACCCCTTCTGGAAATGCTTCTTATGCATGCCCCATTCTCATGAGCCTCAAAGAGTCAAATCAGGAACTCAGTGTAATGTTGCAGAAAGTAGTGCTATGTGGGTCTATACGGTCTCAACCCTAACAGCATTTGTGTTTTGGCCGCTAAAGCATAAAACGCAAACCACTGGCCTCTCAGTGCTGGGAAAGGAACAAGGGCTTGGAAGACTGGAGACCTTGGATCAAGCTGGAGCTTTGCTACCAACTCACTGTGTGACTTGGGGACACACCTCGCTGAGCCTCATGTGCACACTGAGTGTGGTGAATCAGGGTTTCTCTAAGTTCTCCTCTGCCTCCAACATCCAGGGTTCCTGGCCCATGGATTGAAGGAGATACACATCATGAACTGGTCTGAGCTTTCCCCAGCACATCGATATTCAAACCTATGTGACTGGGACCCAAATGGGAAGGGAATCCTGAGAAACCAAGAAGAGTACTCTACAGGAGAATCTAGAAAAGTCCCCAAATGTAGTGGTGACTGCACTTACCTGAATGGCCCTCAATACCGGATCCATTCCATGGAGTGACCTGTCCAAGCTGAATGTCCTATTATTATTGATAGATGACATTCATTGGATACCCTACCATGTGCTAATCATTTTACTTGCCACAACCACCATGAGAGATAGCTATAAATTAGGTCCATCAGAAGAAAGGGGAAACTGAGGATCACGCACCCAAGTGCACTTGTATGATATGTGATACAGTTGAAATTAGACCTCAAGTTGGTATGACCTGAGGTCTGTGTTCTTTCCTCTACTTCTCCAATTCTCAAATGATCTTGATGTGACAGATCAAAGCGTTAGAAGAGCTCATATATTTAGTATTCATTCAACAGGTGTCCACTGAGCACTTATACGGCCAGGTGCCAAGGGAAGCACTAGAGATACAGCAATGATGAAGACTAACTTGGATCCTTGGTTCACGGGACCTCTATTGCTCCCACCAGGAGACACAAAGCAGTTCCAGTAAGATACAACAATGGTTTGAATGGAAATGAGATGTTGGCAGATGCATATGGGAAGCATTGGCTTCCATTCCCATAAAAGAAAACCCTTGATTGGTGGTGGCAAATATGACAAGGAGAGGAGCAAAAGAAAATTGTGTTCAAGTTGCATCGGTAGATTTACTGCAAAATGGGAAATCGTACTGAATGTGAAATTCTGGAGATGCGAAACTGAGATTGAATTATGAACACAAACAATGTCTGAGTTTCAGCAAAGTTTGAAGGTTGTCTGCATGACAGTCACCTAGAGGATGGGTAAGGTGAGGACCAAGTGGAGAACTATGTGGGTTTACATGTCACCCTGGGTATTCATCTCCAAAGAGCACAGAACCTAAGAGGGGATACTTTGAAAATGTTAATGTTGGATCATTTACTCATTCATTCAACAGATACTTATTATATTGAGCAGAGGGGATATGAGGATGAATGAGACCCAGTTCCAATACTAAAGAAGCTCAGAAATGAATGGGAAAGGGGAGTAACATATATGCTGTAATAATAATGCTTACAACACTGCTATATCGTAAGGGCTGGGACAGATACGAAGTCTTGCGGGCTACAGAAGAAGGAAGCAATTAATTCCAACCTGGGGGAACCCTCTAGACTTCCCTGGAAGTAGAGGCACATGAAATAGGTCTTGAGGGTGGGTACAAGGGCATCAGGGCAAATAGTGAGACAGAGAGTGATCTAGACAAAGGGAAACAAAGATGCAAAGGTGCAGAGGCATGCTCAGAAATTCATGAGTCGGGATGGCATGCGGTGGATAATGAGAACATAGGACTACAGTGAGGTTCTCAAGCGCAGCACTTCTGACATTTGGGGCTGCGTGGTTCTGTGGTGCAGGGCTGTCCTGTACATTGTAAGATGTTCAGCAGCTTCCATGGCCACCACCCACTGGATGCCAACAGCAAAGAGCACTCAGTAATCCTGGATTCCAAGGCCAGAGTAAAGAGAGGGGAGAGGAGGCAAGGAACATTGCAGAGTCTTAGCTTTTATTCCACTCGAGCATTTGCAAGGCTGAAATTCACACACGTGATAGCATCCAGTCCTCTCCACAGTGCCTGTGAGTGTGGAGCTTTGGCCTAAGTAAGCATCACTCATTTAATGCCTATTTTGTTGTTTCTGTTTCTTCTTCAACTGCGACTTCCAATCTGCAGTTAAAACCTCTTCCTGGGTGACCTGCTGCTTGGACCAGCCCACAGGTTGCCTGGGCAGCCTTTACAGGTCACAGGGGAGAAGAAGACCAAGCTACCCAGTGAAGAGCTGCACGTCCCATGAGTGGCACTGAGACCCTGTGGCAAGATGCCACCTTGGAGCCTGCTAAGATGGTAGGGTTGGGTGTTTTAAACGAGACAAAACAGAACAAGATGCTGAAAACCTGTCAATGGCATGCCATGTCCTGATCTTACAAGATCCTTCACTATCTTGACCCCACTCACCTCGTCAACCCCTTCTAATACCACCCCCATGCCCTCTCTTTCTATGTCTTACATTCCCCAGACCCATATATCTCCTTCTGTCTTCAGTCTTCTTTGCATACTGTCTGCTATGCCTAGAGGTCCTCTCTACCACCTCCCCACTCCAGACGCTTCACCCAGCCGACTCCACTCGCCTGTCACATATCACCTCCTCCAGGCAGTCTTCCCCGCTGCCCAAGCCTGGGTTGGAACTCAACATTATCCTCCCAGAAAATGCTACTTTATGATTGCCTAGTTACTTATGTCTCCCCCACTATATGAGGAGTCAGAAAACCACAGCTGGTGGCCAAATCTGTTTTAATAAATAAAATTTTATTAGAACACATCCATGCTCTTTCTTTTGCATATCAGCTAAGGCTGCTTTTGCACTACAAGAGCAGAGTTGAATAGCTGCAACAAAGACCACATGGCCTGAAAAACCTAAAATATTTACTATCCAGCCATTTACAGAAAAAGTTTGCAGTTTCTTGCACTAGACAGTGGGCTCTTGAAGGGCAAAGCTCCGTCTTGTTTCTCAATGTGTTGCCATCAGCATCTAGTGCCGAGCCTGGAAGACAGAAGAAGCTTAATGAATATTTGATGAATGGAATATTTGATGAATGTGGAGCACATAAGTGTCAAGCTATGTGACAATGTGACAATGCTGGCACATCAGAGACACCTTTGGCAAGATAGTTCCAAATCATAAGAAACAGTCTGATTGCATGAAACAAAATCATCCGTGAAGCACACACACATCCTGGACTCTGGACTCTCAGAAAAATGAAGAGCTGGTGGATGGTAGGTTGTAGTTCTAACATGCAGGAGATGCCTCACAAAGAGAGGTTTGATTAAGGTAACTTCCTGCTATGAGATTCTATGATTTTTCTTTGAGTGTTTTTTTTTTTCCATCCAATGTTTTGAACAAGAACAATAAGTTGTTGAATTAAACCTGAATTTAATCAACCTAGAAATTTGAGATGAATCTAGACTTTTTTAATTCTTGGAAGGAGGGGAGAGGGAAAGAGAGCTAATAATATCTGTAAATGATAAGCATGGCTTCAGCTCCTTAAACTGGAAATACCCCCAAAAAATAATAACAACAAATGTTTATGGGGTGGTTGAAAGAATAAATGGATAAAGGAGAGAGGGAAAGAGGAAGTGGTTAAACCAAATGAGTGAATGCATGGATAGGTAGAAGAGTGGGTATGTGAATGCATGAGTGGAGAAATGGATAGGTGGGTGGATGGACAGATGGGTGAATGAGGTGGGTGGATGGACAGATGGGTGGGTGGGCGGGT
>NW_007731104.1:31983-101351 GCF_000696425.1 Galeopterus variegatus | reverse complement strand
ACAGATGGGTGGGTGGGCGGGTGGGTGGATGGATGGGTGGATGGGTGGATGGATGGATAAATGGATGTACAGATGGATGGATTATATCCGATTGGATTGGGTGGAAATGAATGGATTGAAGTTATGAAGAAAGTGAATGATATCCTTAGACTTCTCAGTAGCTGGTGTCCTACAGAGGACTGTCCCAGACATCTACCCCACCCTCACCTCAGGCTTCTCTCCTCCAGGCATAATGGCTCTGAGCCCTAGAGAGTTTCTTTCTAGACCCTCCTTTGCATCTCTCCATTGTTTCTTCATTCCTTTTCTCTAGAGGCTGCCCCAGCTCACCCTGACTCACTGAATCAGCTTTGCCCAAGGATCCAAGAGGGCAAAGGGACTTTGTTAATGGGAAGCAAGCAGATAGCCAGCCTCCAACCACCCCCCCACCTACCCCCAGGAGGATGGGCAGGAGGCCACCTGCTCACTCACAATGAATCTAATTAGAGAACATGCTTTTCTTGGTGACTTACATCACCCCCACTGGAGCAAAACAGTAGAGCTGTGATGCGAAGGTGAGCTCTCTCAGGGACAATGTTGCAGGTGTCTACCTCTGAAGCTCCTTCCTTGTCCTTTACTCATCTTTCCAGTTGAGACTCACTGACCCAGAGAGGATGGGTGGAATGGATGGATGGCAGCCCCTCCATCCACCCCTTACTTCCCAGGAGTAACCCCTGAAACCCCAGGGCTCTGGGGAACACAAATCAAAAAGTTTTGCCCTGGCTAGACAGCACCACTTTGCAGATGGGGAGGCTGAGGACCAGAGAGGGAGATGGAAAGTGACTTCCCTAGGGTCACCCAGTAAACCAATGTGGGACCAGGAGCTGAAGCCCAGACCTCTGTCATGGTCCAGGAGACTTTGCCACTATACAGTGTTAATAAGTTAAATTTTGCATGACTTCCTTGGAGACCCCTAGATGAAATTCAACATCATGCTCAAGAAAGGTGCCCTGTTCCAAGCTCATTTAGCATTCAGTTAGGGCTAATTCGAGTTCTAATTATGAGGCTGGAGTCATTTTTATTTCCAAGCATTAGTAATTTAGTATCAGGTGGGCATTAGTCAATAGGGACTTAAAAGCAATGTAAACAAATCATAACACAAAGAAAAGTTCTCCCCTACCCACACACACACACACACACACACACACACACACACACACACACACACACATACACACACTCTCTTATCTTTCTTTTCTCAGCTTTAATTAGGTTGAACGAGATTGATATGGAAAATTTTCCAGACCTAGAAGTAAGTTATCTTTTATGATTGTGAAAATCAGTAGTTTTTTCAGAGAATGGGAGATAGAATGAAGTACTAGCTTCAGGGATCCACCAGTAACAACAGGTAGACAAAGACAACAACCAAAGCTAGTGCTATTAGATCAAACAAATGTGCATTTTGGATGCTATTTCTGTCCCTCTCTAGCTGTGTTGCCTCTGGCAACTTACTCACCTTCTCTGAGCCTCCACTTCCAATCTTGTACACACCCCATCACACAGTTCATTCTTTGCTAAGTTGATAGGAGATTTTCCCAAAACATAAATCAGTCCAGGAACCTATCTAACTAAAAGTCTCCAGCATTTTCCCATTTAACTTAGAATAAAGCCCACACTCCAGAATACACCCATCAAGGACCTTCATGATCTGACTTTTGTCTTGTGTGGTTGTATATGTCAGGATTGCATGTGGCTGCAAGTAACAGAAACCTAAGTATACTTGTGTAACCAAACAGGGAGATATGCATCTGAGGTGACAAGAAGACCAGAGGTGGTCCAGAGGAGCTCCAAAATGCCATTGGAGACCCAGACTTCTTCTATCTTCCTGCTCTGTCACAATTAGAAAATAGGAAGCCTCATGGTCACAAGATAGTTGCTCCAACTCTGGGCCTTGCGTCCAAGTTCCAGGAAGGAAGAAGGGAAAGAAGCAAAGGGAAAAAAGACACATGCCAGTTGGATCTGTCCCTTTTTATCAGGAAAGTGGTAACTTTTCTTTAGACTGCTACTTACAAGTCATTGGCCAAGACTTTTTATATTACTAAGGGTAGCTTCAAGGAAGCCTGGGAAGCCCAGTCTTCTTAGCTGGGTACTTTGCCTCCTGAGCAAAACCAGGGTTTTATTGATAAGGAAGAAAAGGGAATTAAATAGTGGACTTGTCAATAGAATATAGCAACAATGAAGAGATTTTTGCAGATGTAATCAAGGTCCCAAATTAGTTGATTTTGAGTTAATCCAAAGTGAGATCACTCTGGGTGGGCCTGACTTAATCAGGTGAAAGCTTTTAAGGCTTCCCTGAGCTAAGAGAGCCTCCTGGCTGGCTTGTTGAAGTAGACAGTCTTGTTGAGGAAGCCCATGTGGCAAAGGGCTACAGGAGGATTCTAGGAACTTCAGACTCTAAGACCTGAGATTTGCCTCCAGCCAACAAACAGCCAGCAAAAAGCTACAGACCTTAGTCACGTGCCCACAAGGAAATAGATTCTGCCAACAATCGAAATGAGGTTGGAAGCAGATCCTTCCCCAGTTGAGTCTTGAGATGAAAACACCATCTGGCCAACCTCCTGACTGCAGCCTTGTGAGACCCTGAAGCAAGGAGCCAGCTAAGCCGGGCTCAGACTCCTGGCTCACAGAAACTTTGAGAGAATAAAGGTGGGTTGTTCTAAGCTGCCAGAGTTTGGTGGTATGTTATGCAGCCATAAGTAGCTGATAATACAGTGCCAAACACGCGGCTCTCCTCCCTGTCACTTTGTTGTGTCATGCTCCTTCCCACCTCCCAGGTCCCACTCGAGCTGTTACCACCACCAGGAACCTCTTCTCCAGCTCTGCGCTGAGCCAACTCATTCTCCACCTTCAGGTCCCAGCTCAAATCCCCTTATCAGAGACACCTTTCCTTGCTGCTCATCACTCTTTATGCCTCACCTGCTTCATAGAACCTGAAATGTTCTAAAATGATCTTCTCTGTCTATTCGTTTCCTTGAAATTGTCTGTCTTCTCCACTAGAATGTCAACTCCAAGAGGGAAGGGACCTTGTCTGCCTTCACTGCATGTAGAACAGTGCCAGGCACATAGTAAGGTCAGAAAAAGCCCTCTCCACTTATCCAGACTCCTGATGAAGTTCAGAGGCAGGATTCCCCAACCCACTCCAGCATACACACATGTGTGTGTTCCATGAAGGGAGCAGAAAATACTCCCATTCTCTTGCGCTTCCCATGGCCTCCCTGATCTTCCACACAGTGGTTGTGTGGTTGTATCATTTCCCTCCCTCATACACTCACCCTTGCTATAGTCAACATTTGACTATAAGTTACTGTCTCACAAGAGCCAGCAGGAGTATATTTTTGGCTAGCGTCCAGTGTAAATAGAAAAGATCCTAGAAATATAAACACAGTGTTCACTTTCTACAGTTTATCTCCAAATTGTCTTCATATATTAAACTCAGACAATCTACCCAAAATGAGGCATCTTATATGCATTTATCTGATGATCAAATGATAGAATCAGGGAATTTCACTTTAACAGGAAACAATAGCCTCAGACATTTCCAGAAGAGACATTAGAAATTATTTTGTCCAGCCCTATCAATCCAAAAGGGAGTGTTTCCAAATGCTAGCCCTGAGAGGTCATCTGTGCACATAGTGATCTGTGGGCAGCTAAGTGTGACAAACGCAAGTTCCACATTTTCCTCCTGGGGACTCACCATGAATGCTACCATTATGCTCAGAAGGTACCAATTAATATCTTCCCTCCTCCCCTCTGGGTTCCAAGCCACCTGTAAACCAGAGTAGGACTGAAGTGCAGCATCAGTTTTCTTATCCCAAAATGCAGAGCTTCTGCCATATTGGGGATGACCTGAGGTCAAGGTAGCCTTTGAGATATACTACTAGGGAATATGGAATCCAGACACCGATTTCTGCTTTAGGCAATATGCAGACCAGATACTCTGAAGGGCCTTCTCCATGCAAGGTAACTGGGTCCTGAAGAAAAGAACATTTCACTAGTGGGATCACAACAAGTAAGGGAAATCTCTGAAACCAAAAAAATTAAGTTGAAGCTAGAGTGGGAGCAGTAAAACACTCATGAGGGAATATTAGTGTTACAATCAAGCACCAAAACTTGGGCCAATAGCAAGGTGGGGAGATTGAAACTGACCTTCTCTATTAAGCCAGGTACCCTGGAGAGGGACTAAAATAGCTCAAGGTTGACAGTGCCCTTGGCTCCTGGAAAGCAAAAATGCAACTCATCTTTGGAGGAAAGCATTTTTAATCTATGTCCTCAGGATTCTCACAGATTAAGATTGACCAAAAATTAGCTCATAAATAAGCAGGCAACAGGACATGATCAAAAATGACCAGATCAATTTGAAACAAACAGCAAAATCTATGAAATAAGACTATAATTGTTGAAATTAAAACTCAGTGAGTATGTTTTTTAAAAAAGATTAGACACAGCTAAAAAATGAGATCTCATAAACTAGCGGAATTGAAGATAGAAACTGGAAGATAGAAAGCCATAGAAAGTCAAGAAAAGGACAATAAAAAGTTAAGAGATATGAAGGGCAGAGTAAGGTATTCTAACATATATTCTAATACCTGGGAGAAAATATAGAGAAAGTAAAGATGAGACTAAATTTGAAAAGGCAAAGACTGAGAATTTTCCAGAATGGAGAAAGATATGAATCCACAGATACAAAAAGTACACTTTCCACCAAACAATAAGTACTATGAAGCCTATTCCTAGATGCATTATGGTAAAGCTATAGAACATCAAAGACAAATAGAAAGTCTTAAAAGCTGCAGAAGATGGAGAGGATCAACAACCACCACCTCACAGATACAACAATTAGACCAGCAACAATTAGACTTTTTAATAGTAGCAACAGAAGCCATAAAAATTCTCTCTTCATAGTGCTGAGAAAAAATAAGTCAAGCTAGAACAGCAGCTCTAGCAAAACTGTATCTCAAGAACAAGGATGAAATAAAGGCTAAAAATAAACTAAAAGCATTAACCACAAATAGCCCAACTAAAAGAATTCTAAAGGATGTAGTTGAAGGAGAATGAATCCCAGAAAGGAAGGTGCAAGTTCAAGAAGGAAAGGCAAAGTTGAAAAGGAAAGGGGATAAAACATGTAGGTAAATCTAAATAGCCATTGTCTTCGGAAGGTAAAAATAATTGTCTAGTAAGTAGGTTAAAATTTAAAATTGTCTAGTAAGAACTGAAATCACATAAATTAGGATAGAGATGACTAGAGTTAGAATATTCCAAGATCTTCATATATTCAGGCAGGGTGGGGAGTGGGTGGCAGTCAAGATACTAACATTAAACGTTTAGAAGTCTCACATGTGTAATAAAATTTCAAAGATAATCATTCAAAAAGTAAAAACTGAGGCTACAACTGCCATCCCAGGAGAGAGAAAAAAGTAATTGAGGAAAAAAAAAAGAAACCTGCATGTTTACAGACCAGAAAATTAAAATTAGATATACATAAAAAGCAAAATCAATGAAACTCAAAAAAGTTAAAATAGGAGAAACAAGTCCAAATATGTCAAATAATCACAATAAATGTAAATGGAAAAATCATCCCAGTTAAAAGAGATCATCAAATTGGAGGGTGGGGATAGGGGCAGGGGAATGCAGCTATACACTGTTTAAAAAAAAAAGACTAAAACATAAAAACATAGAAAGATTGAAAATAAAGGGATGGACGAATACATCAGGCCAATACTAACAAAATAAAATTGAGGTGCCAAGATATGTAACCAACCTAAACATCCATCAATGGATGACTGGATAAAGAAAATGTGGTATACACACACAGTGGAACAGTACTCAGCTATGAAAAGGAATGAAGTTCTGCCATTTGTGGCAACGTGGATGAATTTGAAGAAAATTACATTAAGTTAAATGAGCCAGGCACAGAAAGAGACATGTAGTGTGTTCTAACTCATGAATGGGAGCTAAAAAAGTTGATCTCATGGAAGTAGACAGAAGAATAGTGGTTACCAGAAACAGGTAAGGGGATGGGGGAGGGGGAAAGGGTGGCCAATGGATATGAATTATTACAGCTAGATAGGGAAGTGGGATCTAGTGTCCTAATGCACTGTAGGGTGACTACAATTAACAATTTATTGTATATTCTTAGTTAGTTAGAAGAGAGGATTTTGAATGTTCCCCACACAAGGAAATGACCAATGTTTGAAGTGATAGATATGCTAATTACCCTGATTTAATCATCGCACATTGTGCATATGAACCCAATTATCACAATGTACCCCATAAATATTTACAATTATTGTGTGTCATTTAAGAAAAAATAAATTTAATAAAATAGAAAAAAGTGGGGTGGCCATATTATTTCCAAACAAAATAGCCTTTAATCAAAAAAAAAATTAGGGATCAATACAAAATAAAACATTCACTTCACTAGGAAGATATTCTAAGAGCATATGCACCTAATCAAATATTACAATACAATAAACATTACAATACAATAAATACTACAAATTTTTGGTTAGCATATGCACCTAATCAAATACAATAAATATTACAGTTGCTTCCTCAGACTTCTGCAAGGAGGATTCCAGCTGACTTCACGTCCTAACAAGCATGAAGAAATGACTGTGAGCATCTAGGTCAGTCTCTGGGTGCAGTGTCCCCAGCCCTGGTTAAAAAGGTCTGAGGACTGACATCCCCTCCCCATCTTTCCAGTTACTTGGGTCGTTCTTCCAATGAGGAAGCAAAAGCTTCCTTGCCATGTTCCCTTGACAGCACAGAAGTGTCAGGAAAGGTATGGGCTGGGGCAGAAACACAGACTAGAATAAAGGAACAATTTGTATTGAAAAGGCCTGCCTTTATGAACCTAGAATTTCTCTCTCTCCCTCTTTTTTTTTTTTTTTTCTTCTTCTTAACACCTGGTATGATCTACAGAGTTTTGGCAGACAGCAACCTAACCCAAACCCTTCATTTCAAAGGTGAGGAAACAGAGAGCACAGAGAGGTGATGGGGTTTGCACAAAGCCACACAAATGATATATTTATATGTGCACATAATCATTAATATTCACATAGTGACCCAAGAGAGATTTTGAAAACAAATGAATCTAAATGTTAAAATGGCAAATTCTCCCTGAATAAAGAAAAAGCCTCCATCGCACAGCCCCACTAAATTAAAAAACGCACTGCAATAGGTCTGCTTTCCCTCCGCCAAGGGCCGGCAGACAAGAAAGCTGTAGCATGCCGTGCGCGGCATTGAAATGTCAGATAGCAGCTGACTCTGGCAATTCATCATTGAACTGAGCGCATTACATTTGGGAAGAGCAAAAATCTAATTCCAGCTCATTTCAATAAGAATTGATCGAAGGGTTCATTACATAAAGTAATTTTTATTAACATAACTTTGACCGTGTTCTCCAATGAGGGTTAGAATCTCTCCTGGCATAGCCTAAGTAGATAAGGGGAAATTTGCATACAGATAATGTTGCAGATTCCTTGCACTAAATTTAACTAAGTTGTTATTTTTTTGTTTTGTTTTTTCAGTTTTTTTTTTAATGTTTGCTAAATTTTTGAGAAGAAGGTTAGAGAGGGCTGGGAAACTGGAGTTAGGGGTTATTTTTAAAAGGGTTCTAGGACCTCAAATCCGATTCATTTGTCTCCATGAGCTGTGCAAATTAACTTTGCTTCTCTCACTCTCTGTTTCCTCATCTATAAGAATACCTGTAATTCATGGGATAATTCAATAAGAAAATAGATGTAAGGCATTTAGCAGAGGTTAAAGTTCTTGATGAAGTAGCTTTAAAAATGCTCTCCGAACCTCAGTTTACTAGTTTATGATATCAAGATATTAACACCTTCCTGGCCAGGTAACCTAGAAGACTAAAAGAGTGAATGAAGGTATATGTAATGCAATGATTATTAGTTCCAATCCCCACCTCTTTGGGTGGGCTTGACTGAAATACTCCAGGATCCAGATACCCCAGCCTTGTGTCTGATTGGTCTCAGCAGTGGGGGCTCAAGCAGCTGGACCTTTTGTCAAGAACTTTAACCTCTTGTCAGGAACTTTAACTTCTGCTGAATGCTGGACCGAGATACCCACTTCCTCAAGCAAAGGAAACAATTCCTGTAACTGTTATTAAATGGACTCAAAGAACAGATCTCTGGCTAAATTCAGAAGTTCTCAACTTTGACTGCTCACTGTGGTCATCAGAGGTAGGAATGGGGGCTTTTAAAAACCCTAACATTCAGCTTGTACCCAAAACCAATTAAAACAGAATCTCTGGGCATGGGACCTAGGTGTTGGTGTTTTTAAAAGCTCCAGGTGCAACAACAAAAGAAATCAGATAACCCAATTAAAAAATGGGCAAAGGACTTGAAGAGACATTTCTCCAAAGATGATATACAAATGGCCAACGAAAGTATGAAAGGATGCTCAACATCACTAGTCATTAGGGAAACGCAAATCAAAACCACAATGGAATACTGTCACCAGGCACAGGTCCAGCTGCCTTTGCCTATCCCCTTTAGAAACAAACCACACAAAAGTCAAATGTTGGTGGAATAGGAAGGCAGTTTTTATTCAGGAACACCAGTGACCTGAGGAGAGACATTAGGCTGACCAGTAAGTCTGAAGGAGAACGGCCAGACTAAAGCCATCTCCAAGACCCAGACTTACTGAGGGGTTTTTAAAGAGGGGATTGAGGGAATGGAACACGGAAGAGGAAAAGCAGGAGGGAGGGGGATGTGAGCCTCAGGGGCTCCGTGCAAGGAGCCAGGTGCAAGGTCTCACCAAGACTCCGTCTCATTTCTGTTCCCATCTTTGCCATAATCTCAGGGTCTGGATAGTACATGCAAGTCTGCAAGTTTGCAGCTTCAGGGTGGCTGGAAAACAACTTCACATTTATGTGAATAATGTCATCTTGCCCCATAACCAAGGTTCAAAATACCGAATAACCATGGGAAAAGAGGGAACTCAGAGAAATGCATGCAAAACAAAAAACTGTGTCCTTTTAAAATTTGCCTACAGTCCGTGTGGTTTTAGGTCTCAACAGAGCTTCAGTCCTGCTCACTCCAACAATACCACTTGACACCCATTAGAATGGCTACTATCAAAAAGAAAAAAAAACAGAAAATAACAACTGTTGGTGAGGATGAGGAGAAATTGGAAAATTGGAACTCTCGTGCATTGTTGGTGGAAATGTAAAATGGTACAGCCACTATGGAAAACAGTATGGTAGTTTCTCAAATAATTAGAATAGAATTACCATATTATCCAGCAACCCCACCTCTGAGATACACCCAAAAGAATTGAAAGCAGGGCCCAGAGGAGATAGTTATATACCTATATTCATAGCAGCACTACTCACCATAGCTGAGATGTAAAAGCAACTGAAATGTCCATCAGTGGATGAATGGATAAACAAAATACAGTATATTATTCAGCCATAAAAAGGAAGAAAATTCTGACACCTGATACAACATGGATAAACCTTGGGGACAGTAAGCTAAGTGAAATAAGTCAGTCACAAAAGGACAAATGCTGCATGATTCTACTCATAAGAGGTACCTAGAGTAATAAAATTCATAAAGACAAAAAGCAGAATGATGGTTGTCAGGGGCTGGAGAGTAAGGGGATAGGGGAGTTGTTTTTAAATAAGTACAGACTTTCAGATTTGCAAGATGAAAAAGTTCTGGAGATCTATTTCACAACAATGTAAATATACTTAACACTACTGAATTGTACACTTAAAAATGACTAAGATGTTTCAAAGTAAGTGATTCAGGGAAAAAAATTAACTAAGATGGTAAATTGCATGATATGTGTTTTTTACCACAATAAAAAAAAATTTTTTTAAGCTCCCACTTAAGTAATTAATTCCATTGAGCAGACAAGGTTAAGAACCACTGGAGCTAATGGGTGGTAGAGAAAAAAAAAAATGGAAGATACAAAATCATGTGGATAGGTTTTTGCTGCACTTATGCCCCAAAACTTCTGCTAGCAGCTTGAAGGGTAACATGAACAAGAGATCAAGAAGTCAGAGCTTTTTTTTTCTTGCCAAAAAAACTTTCCACAAACAAGGTGTAGAGAGTTCTGGAGAACTGAACTTCTAGTTTAGGAAGGTCAGAAAACTCTTCAGAACATAAAAAAAGTCCTGATATCAGATCCTGCCTTGGTCAACAGAAAAAAGTAACTAGTAAAAAATCAAAGACTCCCCATTTTGTTTGAATGCATCTTTTCTGTCCTACAAGACTCAGCACACGTGAACACCCGAATGGGAAAGAGAAAAAGCATTTGGAGAGTTGGGGACCACCCATCGTGTTTTAGTCCATTTTGTGTTGCTGTAACGGAATTACCTGAGACTGGGTAATTTATAAAGAACAGAGGTTTATGTGGCTTATGATTCTGGGACAGCTGCATCTGGCATGGGCCTCAGGTTGCTTCTACTCATGGTGAAAGTGGCAGGCAGCTGGTGGGTACAAGCAGATCACATGGCGAGAGGAAGCAAGAGAGAGAGAGAAGGTGCCAGGGTCTTTTTAAACAACCAGCTCTCACGGGAACTAATAGAGCGAGAACTCACTCACTACCCCTCCTCCCCCAGGGAGAGCACTAATCCATTCATGAGGGATCCGCCCCCATGACTCAAACAGTTTCCAACACTGCCACATTGGGGATCAAATTTCCACATGAGTTTTGGTGGGGACAACACATCCAAACTCCATCACATGGTTCTGTGTTCTTGGCACAGGGGGCAAGACAGGATATGGCAGGAGGCGGACTGGGCAGGTTCAGAGCTTAGAGCTCTGTCATGGGGTTGAGGGCAATGAAGAGCCTGGGAACATTTTAAGCAGAGGAGAAATCTAGTCAGATTAACATTTCTGGAAAATCACTCTCACTACAAAATAAAGAATGGATTGCATGGGATGCGACCAGAGTCAGAAAGACCAGTTAAGAGCTGATGGATGGACACAAAGTCAGATGTTTCTAGGACAGTGGTTCTCCCACTCGAGCATGACTTGGAATCCCCTGGAGGGCTTGTCAAGGCACATATTGTTGGGCCCTGCCCCTGTACTTCTGATTCAGTAGCTCTAGGGAGAGACCCATGAATTCACATTTCTAACAAGTTCACAGGAGATGCTGATGTTGCTGGCCTGGGGACCCCACTTTGAGAACTGCTGTTCTAGGTGATAGTGATGTTGGAAAGGGGGAAATATTTGGTAAGCAGCTTGATAGCTCTAGGCTGGTGGTTCTAGGTTGAGGTTTAATTTTGGCTGCACACTGAAATCAGCAGGAGAGACTGGACTGCACCATGCCCCCATTCATTGACTCAACAGATCTGGAGTAAGATCAAGCATGAGCATTTAAAGGCACCCAAGTGATTCTGGTGAAATCAGGGGTGTAAGCCAATCCTTGCTACTCAAAGTGTGGTCCATGGACCAGCAGCATCAGCATCATCTAGGAGTAAGATCAAGCATGAGCGTTTAAAGGCAACCAAGTGATTCTGGTGAAATCAGGAGTGTAAGCCAATCCTTGCTACTCAAAGTGTGGTCCATGGACCAGCAGCATCAGCATCATCTAGGAACTTGTTAGAAGCACAGAGCTCCATCCCAGTCCTAAAGAGTCAGTATCCGCATTCTAACATGATCTTCCAGTGATTTCTCTGCAGGTGAAAGGTTGAGAAGCACAGATATATAAATAGCATCTGGCCTGAAATGAGATTCCAGAGCAGCTGGAAGCATGAGGGAGACGGAGTCCAGTTCCCAGGGGATATCTCAGAAATGGACCGTGGGGAAGAGAAAGATTCATCCATTCATTTCAATGGACCATACTGGTCTGCATTGCGTGCTGGGCCTTGTGCCAAGTGCCACAGAAACAATGCAGGCACCCAGCCTCAAGGCCAATAAGACACAATAATAAAATGAGAGGCCTAGAGCTCTTCGGTTGATGCTCTAGAGGTGCTTCTGAAAGACAACCACTTTTGTATGAGCTTCCCGAGAGCAAGGACATCTTCCCAGCACACAGCATGCCAGGCACCTGCCAGATTCTGCACAAATGTTTGCTGAAGGAATGCCAAATGTGGTGGCATTGGAGCTGGACCTTGCAAGGTGGGAAGAATGACTATGGGCAGAAATGGGTGAGGGCTTTGCAAATGCAAGGACCACCAGAGCTAAGCCAGCCCATGGAAATGGCCAGGATGTGTGTGAGGGGCAACATTCCATAATGCTATTGGCTGGATTTAGGGCAAGGTCAGCACATGTTTCCTGTAAAAGGCCAGAGAGGAAATACTTCAGGCTTCATGGGCCACATGGTCTCTGTTGCAACACTCAGTCTGCATTTGTAGTGTGAGAGTGGATGGTGACAATCAGTAGATGAACGGGCATGGCTAGTTCCAATAAACTTTATCTACATCAGGCCAGCCGGTGGCGCACTGCTACAGTGCGCCGCTTGGGAGCGTGGCGGCGCTCCCGCCGAGGGTTCGGATCCCACATACAGACCGGTTCCCGCTCACTGGCTGAGCGAGGTGCAGGCGCGACACCGAGGGTTGTGATCCCGTTGCCGGTCCCGGTCCGGTACGGGCGCGACACTGAGGGTTGCGATCCATTGCCGGACACGAAAAAAGACAAAAAAAAAAAAAACTTTATCTACAAAACCAGGCTGTGGGCCACACCTGGCCCCTGATCTAGAATAAGAGAGGAAAGAAGCTGCAGGTGTTGCCTCAAAGGTAAATCAGAGGCTGTTCGAAGGTCAAAGAAGACCTCGGCTACCAAGCAAAGGAGGGTAGACCTTGAATCAACAGAGGGGAGTTAGATTTTGGACATCAAAGTGAAACAATCAGAGGCCGGCTTGTAGAGATCCATTTAGCAGAAGTCTGAAGGATGAGATGAGGAGCTGGAGAGAAGGGAGATGGGGGAAGGGGGGCCAGTTAGGAGATATGGTGACGGTTCCTGAAGAGCTAGAGCAACAACACAGATTGGAGAGAAAGCCTGGGTATAAGGAATGTTTCAGTGGCAGGACAAGGGAAAAGTCAGGGACAGTCTGCTTTCCAATCACTGGGTTGTCAGGAGGGATGCTGCAGCCAGAGAAGGGGAGCCGGCAGCATCAGCGGAGGGTGAGGATCCGGATCTGGGAGTTCAGGGAAGCTTGTCGGGACGCATGTTAGGTCATGTGTCTAGCACAGTGGAACCCACTGCAACATGTTGCCCCTGACACAGCTGAGCTTGGAGGCAGCTGGAGAAGACATTTGAGGAAAGTAAGAGAAAAGGTTAAAATGCAGGGTCAGCAGCAGACAGCTGCTGTTCCCAAAGATGTGAATCTGAGAGATGGAATTCACCCAGGGCAGGGGCTCAGAGCATTGTTCGTCCGACATCAGTGTGCCACAAAAGCCCTGGAGATGCTGTTAAGGGAGATTTTGCCTCAGTGGGTTGAACAAGGGGCCAGACCTTCCATTTCTAACAAGCGCCTAGGGGTGCCGATGCTGCTGGCCGTGGACCACGCTTTGAGAATCAAGGCCATGAGATCATCTCCACTCCCCCTGTGGTCTCCTAAACAAGGACAGTGAGGCAAATTAAGTTACTATTTGCTGAGTGGCTAATATATACTAGATCCTGGAGATACGGAGAAAATGGTAAAAGTAACTACAGTCTGAGTCCTTGTGATGTGGAGGCATTGTTCTAAGAAATTCCCATCTGTGATTCCATCTATTCCTCACTGTGGCCCAGGAGGTAGGTTCCACTAGTGCCTTCATTCTCCATATGATTTTGTGACCTGAGCACAAGGCAGTCACGCTCCAGAGCCAAAACTCCATTCCTATGCCCGGAGAGAAAAGCAACTCCTACCCACTCAAGACCATGAGTCCCAAACTGGTACTTTTTCCCCTAATCTAGGTCACCTCTCCTGGAAAATTCAATACTAAGGCAAGTTCTTTGACTACGTCATTGGACTCGAGGGATTATAAACCTCCTAAATTAGGCGGACTGAAGGGGACATGCGTGGGTCTGTCACAGGGACACCCAGACAATTCTTCGGCTTTGCTTCTGAGGCATTAAAAAAGACACTTCCATGGAGCTCCTGTAATGCAAATAAATGCTCCAAATAAAACGGAGATAAGTTAGTGGAGATTTTTGCAGCTAGTGCATGTTTTATGGACATCGTTTTCAGCAGCGGCTCCCGTTCAGTTTGTCACGGGCCTGGGGTGTCGTCCCCGCCGCGCGTTGCGATGCTGCCACCTAGTGGTGATAGGGAGAGCTGCTGCGGAAGTCGAAGCGTCCAAACCGCCCAAAACAACAGGGGAGGCTGTATCCTGTTAACACCAGTCTGGGCGGTGTCTGTTTTTAGCTGGGTCTCTCCTTCTGTGCCACTTTCTTCATGGAAACTAGCTCTCTAGGCCCAAAAAAAGATGCAACGTGCTCTGCAAAAGCTGTTTGAGGGCCAATTTTAGCTGCGTTTCTTGGAATTTGAGCTCCTAGGAGGAAGGAGGGATGCACGGTGCCCAGGAATTTGAACATCTTCTTCCCGGAGGCGGTTGTGGCTGTGAGGGGTGTGAGGGTCCCAGCTTGTGCACCGTGCCCTGCAAATGAATATAAACTTTGGGGGTTTAGAGGCAGCAGTTAGTGTGTCCTGGGAACTTTACCATGTAGTATTAAGAGCTTTCTTTGCATGGACTGTCTTGTCGATGCTTTCAAATAAAACTACATGGAAGCTTAGAATTGTGCCCATTTTACAAATGATGATGTTGGGCTTGGAAAAGTTAAGTGACTTGGCTAAAGTCATAGAGCTGGAAACTAGCACAGCCGTGATTTCAACTCCAGACTCTATGCTCTTCACCCAGAACCCAACCAAAGCAACCCAATCAAAAGTTCTAGGTTCACCCACACTCTGCTGCAAACTCACTGTGTGACCTTGAGCAAATCGCTTAACCTCTCTGGGTCTCAGTTTCCTCTATGGTAAAATGTTGCGTTAATCATAGATCCTGCTTCACAAGATAGTGTGAGAATCCAGGAAGAAATCTGACATCCTTTAAATCAGAGGTTCCATTCCTCACGGTAGGGAACATCCAGACTCTTAGATTCTTCTACCATTTCCAGGAGATGGATAGAGATAGTATCAGGAGCCCCACACAGGAAAGAGCCTGATGGCCCACTGGCCCCTGCACCGTGAGCCAGAACATGCATCTCGTTTGACCACCATGGTGCCTGGCACAGGGCTTAGGACCCAGGAGGCAATTAGAAAACTGCATTGAGGGCCGGCCTGGTGGCGCACTGGATAGTGCGCCGCTTGGGAAGCGCGGCGGCGCTCCCGCCCGAGGGTTCGGATCCCACATACAGACCGGTTCCCGCTCACTGGCTGAGCGAGGCGCGGGAGCAACACCGAGGGTTGCAATCCCGTTGCCGGTCCCCGGTCCGGTACGGGCGCGACACTGAGGGTTGCGATCCGTTGCCGGACACGGAAAAAGACAAAAGACAAAAAAAAAAAAAACTGCATTGAATGAAGAGATGATGACCTACTATGTGTTGGGCTTTTATGCTAGGCTTTGGGAGTACGAAAATGAACAAAACGTAGAGGTCATTGCTATGTGGCAGAGTTTGACAGGTAGAACCCAATGCATTAAGGACTGTGGGGTCAACATGGGGGCAGGAGTAGGACTATGGGATCACAGAAGGGCCCTAGCCCAGCTTGAGAGGAGGGATGTCAGAGAAGCCTTCCTAGAAGACCTGACAAAACTAAGTTAATCAGGTAAGGAAAGGGGAGAAGACAACACCCTCAGGAGGTTGTGCTGGCCATGTGACAAGCCCAATGCTGTGGGTATCAACTCGACCCGAAAGATGGAGCCTTCACCAGACTGCACAATCTCCAAAATCCTGGAAACCTCCCAAATCTCCCTTTTCTTCTCCCTCCCAATGCAAGCCAGTAACTATTCACCTGACAGCTCAAAGGGAAGATAGATTAACCTTGTCCTTCTCCCCCACGGTCCAAGTTCATGTGAGATTTCAGATGGGACATCAGAAGAGCCCCTGCTGCCCCCATGCAAAGTGCCAAAAATGCTAACTGACTTACAATATATAGGTCAAATGACAGGCTCACCTTTCCCATTTTTTACCTTGCTTGGAGGTGGCCATCACCTGGCAGGGACCTGGGGATACAGCTGTTCAATGAAGCTGTTCAGTGTAACTCAGTGATTCTCAACTGGGGCAACGCTACCCTCTGGGAAATATTTGGCAGTGTCTGCAGACATTTTTGGTTGTCACAATGGGAGAGGCCAAGAAAAGGGATGGGGGGACTTGCTACTGGCATCTGGTCAGTAGAAGCCAAGCATGCTGCTAAGTATCCTACAGTACTCAGGACAACTTCCCAAAACAAAGAACTACCCAGTCCAAAACAGTGGTGCCAAGGTTGAAAAACCCTGTCGTAACCTAATTCGCTGGCCATGGTGGGCATTTAAAGAAGCCATTAGACAGCTGTTGAGCCACGCAGATCCCTCCTAGACAGAGATTGCGGGAAAGGGGGTGGGTGTGGAGTTTTCTGTCAGACTTCATTTCTACTTTATTTCATTTGTCCTGCATGTAATTTTTAATACTTTACCCCGTCACTGGCCACCAACCCTGAGAGAGAAAAACTAGGCAGTGTCTCACCCCTTCCCTGTTCTCCATTCATCCCACCCACATTAATTGAGTACCTATTGTGTGCCAGGTGCTGTGTGTGCCAGGTGCTCTGCCCTCAGGAGCCTTCGGTCTCCTGGAGAAAGCATGGCATGGCCCCCTGATGTGACTGGAATCAGGACCACCAAGTGGCATGACTCCAGGGCCACCACTCACCTTGTAGTGTATAAGAATGGCGTCCCCTGCAGGATAGCTCCAGAACAGCATGTGAATGCTGCCTCTCTGGGGCTGGCCAACATGGTGGCCCCATATATGCTAGAAAACTGGAAAGAGCAGATCATGAGGGAGGATGATGTGCCTTAAAGAGAGTGGTGGAGCTACAGGAACAGGAATGAAGTGATATGGATAGATAGTGGAATCAATGGACAGATGTCTAATGGAGAGATAGACACCCACAAGAGCGTCAGATACAAAACCACTATGGCAGACATTACAAGAGCAGTTGAGCACATAGAACTCATTCAGGGCTTACTACGTGCTAGGGGCCTACGTGGATTACCTTGTGAAATAGATTTTATCTTTATCATCTGCAAATTGCAGATAAGGAAGGTGAGGCTCTGTGTGAGAAACACCCTCACCCATCCAAGGCCAAAGGATGGATATGGAGAGACAAGGCACAGTGAAGCAAGGCTTTAATTATGGCCTTGCAAGGTTCAGGTGTCTGACGGGCAGGCACATAGAAAAGGGCTGTAGCAGCAATTTATTCCCTAGTGCGCAAGTCCCTGCCCCTGCCTCCTCATTGGCTGAGAGTACTACGGGGTGCACAATCTTTCCATCTGACATCTAAGATTACCCTGATTTACTAACCCCTTATAAAAAATGTCTTTGTCTGAAGGTTCGGGACAAACCTGTGAAAAAGCCCCGATGAAATCCTGTGAAAGGAGAAACACTAGGGAAAGAAGAGAACAATAAAGGGCTAGTAACTCATCACCATCTCAAGGACAACTTCATCTATTCATTGACCACCGCCACCCTCCCGAATGGGCTGGACCAGTCAGACAACTTTCGGGCTGGCCCTGAATTATTTCTGAAAATGAATCACTTAGATTATTTTCTTACACTCTAGTTAAATTATTTGCTCAACATTGCCCAACACAGAGATAGTAAAGCAGAAACTGAACCCATGGAGTCTGGCTTTAGAAACTATATGCTTAACAATTCCCGTCATTTGAATGAGAAGAAAATCATTCAAAAGCCCAGTGGGGAATGAGGATGTTAGAATTCAGGGAATTGGCTAACGCAGAAAGTTTCTGGGCTGGCAGTAAAGAGATGGGCTCTGACAGGCACCAAATGCCAGGCTGAGCAGCTTGACCCTTGACACTGCGGAACTGGGAAGGCACTGGGTTTTCTCTGTGGTCAACTCCAGCCAATAGCCAGCCACAGGGAGAAGCACTACAGAGGAGTTTGAGCCTTTCAGCGATCGATTAATGACGTCTGCCCTGAGTGTGGGATTGAGGAATAAGGGCACACTCAGCCCAGACTTGCACCCCTACTGGGGTAATAGAGAGCCGCGACGAGTCTCTCAGCAAGGAGTGTTCCAGTAGGACTACTCAGACTACGGTGTGTGGAGTGGAGACTAGAGAGCTGGGATTCTTTGCGGGGGAGGTGGGCACAGAGTTATATATCAGGACATGTATACAACGTGTGATGACCAAATCAGGGTAATTAGTGTATTCGCCATTGCAAAAATTGATCATTTCTTTGTGATAAGAACATCTGAGCTCCTCTCTTCTAGCCATTTGAGAACATACAATAAATTATTTTTAATTACAGGTACCTAGCTCTACTGTAGATCGCTAGAACTTATTTTTCCTGTCTAGCTGTAATTTCATATCCATTAACCAACCCCTTCCCGTCCTCCCCCTTCCCAGCCTCTAATAACCACAATTTTAGACAGCCTGGGATGTTGTGGGAAGAAGTGTTTTCTTCAAACTATAGAACCTGCAAGAGGCAATCTGGTCAGCCAAGCTTGGTAAGATATTTTCACAGTTATCTCCACTCCCTGAATGGTCATGTCAACTCAAATAACCTCAGTCAAGATTTCCAAGGAACTCCAGCAGTGCTCTTTCCCCCCAAATGTTCCTCATTATGATTTTGTTCTCACACAGCTTTAACCCTTGGAGGAGGCAGGGGTGGCAGACAAGGTTCAAGGAATAACTAGAATAAGCAAGAATGATTTAATAACCACCCTGTTAATTCTAAATTACTACCCACGGTGTTCCAGCATGGAACTGCCTTCTCTGAGGGTTGCCTTATTTGAGAGGTGGAGAGTGAGGTGGCTGGTGGCCAGAGGCCACTCTGTAGATGTCCTTAGTACAGCACAAAGGTCAAACAGCTCCTCTGCTGGTCAGAGAAAACTCGGGATGGGCAAAGTCAACTGCAAGGAATTAACAAGACAGACTTAGGATCTCAAAACCAAGACACTGGAATGAATCTTTACGTATTCCTTCAACAAGTGCTTTAAACATCCCTACTAGCAAATACCTGAGAAGTGATAGGTACATCTCCCCACTTCATGTTAAATCCTTTCTACCCATCTGTAGTAGACCACAGTGACTAATGTTTTCAAAAGCCGGGCACAGTTTCCTGCATTCTCCTTCTTCTAGAAACTTCTAGTTATTTCTACTCCCAATCATTGGGATGGGCATATGACTCAGGCCAGATCTGGTCAATCACGCTCAGTCATTGCTCCAGGGGTGGGTATATGACCCATGCAGAGTTAATCAGAGTCCTTCCCTGAAACCTTCTCTTGCAGTCAGAGTTGCTAAGTGGGAGGAGGTGAGATCAGGACTGATGGTGGCCAGAATTTGCCTCACTGGGCCTCCCACCCTCGAGTCCTGGTTCTGCTCTCTGGAGTCCTTCAGTCTGAATCTATGATGCTTCTTCACGACATCTGTTAAATATGTGTTTGTAACCTACATGACTTCCCCTCTATCTCTCTCTCTCTCTCCCTCTCTCTCTCTCTCTCTCTCTCTCCCCCCATCCCTCCCTTCCTTCCTCCCTCCCTCCCTCCCTCTCCCTCTACCCCCCCACCTTTGCTTGGGTGAGCACCTGAGTTTATTCTGCCGTTCTTTTCTTGACATGGTGTAACGGTGCATCAGGCAAGGCTGGATCTAGAGGAACACATGAGAGAAATCATCAGGACAAAAGTCTCTCCTTTTCTCTGCTCTCCTTCCTTCAATCTTGGTTCACACAAAGCTCTTCCCACATAGAAAATGTGGCCCTGACAACTCAAGGCTCACATATCATCTTCACAGCCTATTATACCAGTTACCAAATAAGACCTAGTGTTCTGTAACAATACAGGGAGACTACAGCCAACAACACATTCCTGTATAACTTCAAGCAGCTATCTGAGAGGACGTCGGATGTGCCCAACACAAAGAGGTGACAAATGTTTGAGGTGATGGATACGCTGAATATCCTGATATCATTACACACTGTATGAATGTACCAAAATATCACATTGTACTCCATAAATATATACAATTGCCATGAGTCTATTAAGAAAAAAGAAAAAGAAAAAATTTTAGAGACAGAAGTAGATTAAAGTTTAAAAGAAATGGTAGGAATAATGAGAAGTTATTGCCTCATGGGTACAGAGTTTATGTTTCAGATGGTAAAAAAGTTTTGGAAATAAACAGAAGTAGTGGTTGCACGGAATTATGAATGTAATTAATTCCATGTAGCTGCATGCTTAAAAATGCTTGAAATTGCAATCTGTATGTTATATATATATATATTACCACAATAAAAAAAATAAAAGTAAAATAGTAATAATAATTATACCGACTAACAGAATGTAGCTCTTCCCTGATGGGAAGGGTCTCAATCGGTCCAGGGTGGGTAACATGTTTTCTCTGAATTGATCACTTTGGCTGAAGAAATTGAGAACTCCTGTGGCTGGTCAAGGTGCTGTGCCCACCTCTTAGGAGGGGAAAGGGTGGAAACTCTTCCAGCATGTTGGATGCTACCAGAAGGCTGGGAGGAGCAGAATGGAAGAGGGGGAAGGAAAGCCAGCCTGAGAAGAGGAAAGCTGTAGCAAAGAGCCTCTGATATCCAAAGCCTGCAGAACTTTCATCTTCTGGGTCCTCTGCTGCATGTGACTCCAGCTCCCCAGTGTCATTCTTCAAGGGTGGTCCCTGGATCTGGCCCCAGGTCAAGAGACACTGTTTCATCATCATGTTCTTTTCTAGTCTATTGGCCCCACCCGGACTCATACTTTCCCTTTGGAAGTCACATCTCACAACTGCTCCCACTGGGGATATAATCAACACATGTGTGTGCACATACGGACACACACATGCACACAGGTACATACACTTACACATATACACAAATACAAACACATATATACACATACACATATACATACACAGAGACACACAGGTACACACAAACTCACAGACACCCACATACATGCATGCATGCACACATATACATATGCACACACAGAGACATGTGTATCCACATGCACACATTAACACATACACAGGGACACATACATACACAGAGACACACACATGCACACTCCTATGCAGATATATATACCCATATACTCAGAGATGCACAGAAACATGTATAGACACATGCACATACATATATGAAGATACATAAACCTACATGCAGAGACACAGGGACACATACACATGCACAGACACCAATGCATACATATCAGGGCTCATCACACTAGCTGCGGAAGACAAGAGAACCCCCAACTCACATCACCTGGGATGAAGAGCCCACCCACCCACACACTTTTGGGTCCATTCTCTCTGCAAATAAGACCCGCAAGGTAAAAAACCAAACCATGTGTTCTCTGCCCACCTCCAAACGCCTTCAGTGCTAGCACTGGCGTCTCCTATCACCATGGAAACTGTGCCACCCCCAGCACTTCCATTCGAAACTTTTGTGGCATTCAACAATGTCAAAATGAAATTGATATTTTCCAGACAGGTGACCCTAATTTTGAACACAGCTCGAAGGACTCTTTGGAGATAGAATGCAGAATGACTTTGCTGGCCCCGGGGAGAGTCACAGGGAAGGAAGGCAGGTTGTCAGTCCCTGTGTCTTTGGATTCCTTTTTTTAATGCTTCAGCCAGTCCTGTCCATGAAAGAAAAAAAGATGCCCCAAAGAGAGCAGTCACCTTGTACTCTTTATAATAAGTGCCTCCCTTTATATTCTTAACAGATGTCTGTAAAAAAAAAATAATGCAGTTCTATTTTTTTTAAGTTCTTGATCAGTTATAGTAGATTGTGTCATAAAATGGGCCTCAGGAATAAAATCCTGACTGGTGGCATCATGCTTTACAGAAGAATGGGGACTCTCAGGCTCAGAGAAGTTAGGTAACTAGCCTAAGTTCACACAGCACAGCCAGGATTTCAACTCAGGTCTAGCCCCAATACTGCAAATTCTCCCACTGCATGACTCTCCCATCCCAGGATTGGGTAGTTGATGTTTTGAATCTGATGCAGGGCCCTAGCTCTCTCTTCATGTCCTTGAGATACCCCCACCCCAATCTCTGCATTCTACTCTTCCAAACCACTGGCATTTCTCTGCATATGTTTCCTAGAGCTTTCATAACAAATCACCACAGACTGCATGGCTTCCACAACAAAAATTCATTCTCCCCCTGTTCTGCAGAAGAGAAACCCAAGATCAGGGTGTCAGCAGGGTCGGCTCCTTCTGAGGGCTGTGGGAGGAATCTGTTCCCTGCCTCCCTCCCAGCCACTGGTGGTTTTCAGACAATCTTTGGTGTTCCTTGGCTGGTAGAGGCATTCCTTGGCCTTCATCTTCATGTGGCATGCCTCTGTACCATAGGGGCCCACCCTACTCCAGTATGTCTTCATCTTAACTTAAGTAATTGCATCGACAACAACCCTATCTCCAAGTAAGTTCACATTCTCAGATACTGGGTGTTAAGATTTCACATATGAATTTAGGATGAGGAGAAAACAATCAATTCAGCCTATAACACACGGTATACGCAACACTCTTTCTTGCTTCCAAACTGTATTAGTCCGTATTGTGCTGCTATAACAGAAACCTGAAATTGGGTGATTTATAAAGAAAATGAAATTTATTGCTTACAGTTTCTGAGGCTGGGAAGTTCAAAGTCCACTTGGTGGTGGTGATAGTGACCCAGGGGTCTCACGTTGCAAGATTGTGGAAGCAGAGAGAGCAGAGAGAAAGACAGAGAGACTCTCCTCTTCTTTTAATGCCCTCAGAACCACACCCCTGACCACCATTTTTAATCCATTCACTAGTACACGGTCTTACAATCCAATTACTTCTTCAAGGTTCCACCTTTCAATTACCGTAATAGGGTTTCCTACCCTCTTAACAGTCACAGTGGGGACTAAGTTTCTAGTACATAAAACTGGGGGAACACAATTCATGCTTCAACGAGTTTGGGGGGACATAGTTCAATCCACTACACATACCTTGCATACTCTGTTCCCTCCTCAGGGTCCACCCTTCCATCCAAGATCCTAGTGGGCTCCTATTCATTCTCTAAGACCAAGCTTGAGCGGCAGTTCTCCAGACCTCCTGTACAGAGTGGACTTTCTTTCCTTACTCTCCACTCTGCAGCAGAGCATGGTTGCGATGCAGAAAGACCCACAGTCAGACGACTTGCACACACCCGGCGTGACTTAGCCTCTGTGCCTGGGTATCCTTGCCTGCAAAACATGAATAACAATAGCTCCTGTGCCAGAGGTTTTGTTTCAAAGGTAAATGGAGTCAATACGTTCAGAACTTGGAACAGTAAGTGCTCTATGTGTGATTGTTCGATTGAATAAGATATTTTTCATACCTGCTTGTCCCATCTCCTTACTGGGCTGGCTGTCACTCCCTGAAAACCCTGCCTCTGTGTCCCTGCAAGGGTTTTGCACATGGTGAGCACTAGAGGCTGGGGGGTTCAGTGGATGACATCGCATCTTTCCTGTTGTCATCTGCCAGGCTAGATACAACCTACCACCCTACCCTGAAGGCCGTGGTGAGTCCCCATCCCCCCAGAAGGCATTAACGACTCCTCCCAGCCTTGTGTCAGGCACAGATTTGATAAATCTCCATCAGTTCCTTGACAGAATTAATTAAGGGCCTCAGAGCAAGGTGTTAACAGGTGAGATCCATGCCTGTCTGCCCATACTCGCAAAAAGAAAATTCGGTTAGCAAGGCGCACCGTAGACAGGATGGCAAAGCCAAAGACCTGGAAAGGCCCCACAACTCTCCCAAGCTTCCCGTTAGATCTCCACATTCAGAGGTTACATGTATGCTTTCCCAACAAGGATCATGGTAAGAACCTAGTCACTGAGGTCAGACACCTGGGTCAGGTCCCACTGTGATACTGATTGTCCTGTGACCTTGGGCAGGTGTTTTAGTTTCCTAGGGCTTCCATAACAAAGGACCACAAACTGGGTGTCTTACAACAACAGAAATGTATTCTCTCACAATTCTGGAGGCCAGAAGAACAAAATCGAGGTGTTGACAGGGCTGGTTCCTCCTCGGGCCTCCAACGGAGAATCTGTCCCATGCCTCTCTTGCTTCTGGTGGCTGCCAGCAATCCTGCTGTTCCTTGGCATGTAGACAAGTCACTCCAGTCTCTGCCTCCGTCTTCACACAGCCTCCTTCTCTCTGTGTATACATATGTATCTCTGTATCCCAATCTCCCTTTCTTTTCTCTTATAATGACACCAGTCACAGAATTAGAGCCCACCCTAGCCCAGTGGGACCTCATCTTAACTTGATTACATCTGCAAAGACTCTATTTCCAAATAAGGTTATATTCACAGGTACAGAGGTTAGAACTTGAACATAATTTTGGAGGGAGGGGGACACAATTCAGCCCACTACAGCTGCTCATCACAGCCCTGACCTTCCACTTTCTCTTATGTACAGTGGGGACAATAGCACCTCCTTGCTCCAGAGAATTCAATGGGATGTACTATTTAAAGTACCAGCCTGGAGACCCACAGAGTCCAAAGGTGTAGTGGTTTCTGTCACTGGCCATGGCCTGGGTCCCAAGGATCTTGGCAGCTGGCAAAGGCCCTTTTGGGGCCTCAGTCCAAGAGAGCTCTATGGGGAGACCTTCCAGGAAAAGGCCCAATTAGCAGCAAAGGAAAAACCCTGTGGGCACCTAAATTAGGGCTCTCGGGGAGTTGATTTCCAATGCTACAGAGTCTCTCGGTGCAGGTTGATGGGGCAGATTGACATAGCTGATACCCAAGAAGTAATCTCATGGCTCTGAGGGTGGAGAACAATGAAATTCTGCACTCTCTGTAACTCATTCAACACACACACACACACATCGCCCACATTCTGCCAGCACTTCTCAGCCAAGGTATGATGTGTTGGGAGCAGTTGTGAGGTGTATTACCAAGTAATCTGCTGCTAATAATAAAGTGCCACATATTGCAAATATATGTATGAGCAGATTCAAGGTTATTCCTATGAAATATCACTTTCACTCACTGCATTCTGATTAGGTTTCTTCAGTGAGAGAGGAAAGGAGGGAATTTACAGCTACAGCAGGGATTGGGGTGTGTCCCCACATGACATAACAGAAAGCCTGGGACCACTTCTCTGTGCCCCGTGCCCCGTGAGATCCCTATAGAAATATCATGCTTTCTTCTGTGTAACAGACGCAGATATAACATACCGAGCCCAGGGGAGACCCTGGGGAGGAAAGGAAGTACAAATGGCCAGTAAAGATCAGGAACGATCCAGAATGCAAATGAGAAAGAGGGGGCCCCTGTTAGTCACTCATCCAACTGGCAATACGTGTTGAGTTTGATCCTAAAAAGTGTTGGGAAGGGCACACAGGTGGAGAGGAGGGTTCACTCAAACTGGACCTAGGGGAGTGAGATTGATGTAAACATTTGGGGGACTTTGCAGCATCTGGGTGCCATTACATTTCTGACCTTAATTACCACCACTCTCCCCTTGCTCGCTCATGGGACATGTCTTCTCCCGAGGTTAAGAGCTCCCGTCCTGCAAAAAGGCTGCCTGACTTAGAAATCCCCGCATATCGCTTCCTAGCTGGCAATCATTAGAACATTTCCGTGCCTCCGTTTCCTCATCAGTAACATGGAGATTATAAAAATAATGCTATCCCACAAGGATTGTGTGAGGATTAATTAAGGTAATGCACATGAAGTACGTAGCACTATGTTGGAATGAAGTGGGTGCTAGTTACAGGGCAGCCAACGTTATCACTATTATTATTGTTAAGATTACTGTTATTTCAGAGGTGCCAGTAAGGTCTCTTTTATTCTGCATGATGCATGCCAGTGTGCCGGGATTTAATAATTCTCTACATGACATCTTTTATTCTACTATAGGTAGACAGATGGAACATTTTCACTCTGTTATTCACACCGATAAGGCAAGTGTCATTTCTTGATTACATATACAGTGATCAGGCACTTTATGCCATTACTTTTAAACAAGAGTTTCTGGATGTCATGGATGTCATTAAGAGATGTGTATATTTACTCCCCACAATCCCTACAGATCTGGCATATTTTGGTTGGTTGCATAAGCTTGGCTTATGTCACTGGCACATGCAGTAATGTGATCTCAGAAGAGATGGGGAAAAACTTAAGACAGAACTAGAGTGACCCACTGTCCCAGCTTACCTGGGACTGGGGGTTTTCCCTGGATGCAGGACTTTTAGGTTTAAAACCAAGAGAGTCCCAGGCAAACTGGGACAAGTTGGTCACTCAGGACACAGGCCAGTGTTCCACAAACACCACTCATTCATACCCCACATGTCTAATGACTTAGGAGTATGGACTCTGGAGTCAGGTGTCTGGGTTCAAATCCTGGCTCCACCACTTACTGGTCATGCAAAATGGACAAGATATTAAAGTTTCTGTGCCTCCTTTTGCTCAACTGTAAAATGGGGCTGATAATAGAACCAGCCTCACTTGTTGTGAGGATTAAAACTAATTAATAAATAGAAAATGCTTAGAATCATGTCTGGTGCATAGTAAGTACTCATTAAACCTTTGCAATTGTTGTTATATCTGCCACCACTTCTACCATCTATTTAAATTTTATTTTAGATCTAAACATTCTTAAAAGCCTTAAATGCATTTATTGTAAAATGAAATTGTACATCGCTACCCTAACGGGAAAGCCAGTCCTGTTCATCATAAATAGAAGGTAACTATAAACATAAATGTACAGCTATTCGCCAAGTAGAGGCAGCTCATGCCCCACTAATGAAATGCTGACACCCCTTGGAAACACTGATTTCTAGCCCAGCTGCTCCATACAAGTAGAAAGAGGCTCAGAAAAAAAGGAGGGACAAGACAAGGTGAAGTCAAGGCTCAGAACCCTGGTCTTTGGACTCCGATCCAGATGTAGACACATCACACTGTGCCCTAGGGCCATTGAGAAAGGACTCAAGGATTATTACCACGTCTCCCCTTCCGCAGATGAAGAGACCAAGGGTCAGAGAGGTTTCCTTGACTTGCCCAAGTCACACAGCAAGAAAATGTCAGAACCAGGATTCAGTGGTCTGTGGACAGTAATTTTCCATGGCTTGGCCCTTCAGGAAGCAGTTATCTAAAATGCCTCTACTCCTCTTCCCTTACCTAGTTTGGTCCTCAGCAGGCAGGTTGCATTAGGGTTAGGGAAACTCCCTGTACTGGCTCTGTCGCCTAGCACAATTCTCTTTACCTCTCTGAGCCTCAGTAAACCCCATCTGCAAAATGGGCATAATAACGCCTACCTCACAGAATAACTAAGAAGATCAGGTGAGATAAAGTTAAACACATCTTGTGGCTTTCAAAGCATTCAAGAAACATTTCTGCTCACTATCTGGCCTTTACAAATACTGAGAATTACTTTGTTGAAGTCTTTCATCACGTGAATGGAAACTATCTCACTCCCCTACCCCCAGTTTCTGGGATGAACTATGAAGGGTGTATAATCGGCAAACTCTTTAGAAGACCAGGAATGAAGGGATTTTAATTTTACCACTTTTAGGTAATTGTTCTTTTTTTTTTAAACCTGGGCTCACACTTAAAAATACTTCAAGCTTTAATCTTGAATCATGGTATGAACTTCAAGTGACAGGCTCATAATACAATTAGAGCAGCTGCTTATTATCGCCCATTATTGAATAATATGTTCATTAATAGCTCTTCTTTTTCTTTATCATAACATTCCCCTGCTAAAAATAAACATAAACACTAAGACTCAGGATGACTGAGAGCTGAACTTGAACCCCAAGTAGCCATCAGCAATACCAGGTGGGACCCGGAAGCCAGCATTCAGTGGGCATGACCAAATCCAGCCTGGGGCCACCTCTTCGATCCACTAATCCAGGAGTCCTCACCTGCTAGGTTACTTGAAGACAGCAGGAAATAAAAAGCACTGCACGTGTTTCATCTGGTGTCACCATCACCAAATCCCTGCAAACCAGGTATTATTACCATGTCTCCCCTTTCACAGATGAAGAGACCAAGGGTCAGAGAGGTTTCCTTGACTTGCCCAAGTCACTCATCAAGAAATGTCAGAACCAGGATTCAAACCATGCTCTGTCTAACACCATTACACCAAGCCTAAAGCTTAAAAAAAAAAAAAAGATTTTTCTTCATCTCTCTTTGATATATGGCCTTGATTGTCCAAAGAATCTTTCCTCCACTTTGCAAATGTATATGTCTGTGTGTGTATCCTTTTCCGCAAACTACATAATCACCTATTTCCTCTTCCTCTCCTCTCCTCTCCTCTCCTTTCATCCTGGGCATCCGAGGTAAGAAAGGGGGTGTCTCTGTAGGATTATGAGGAACCAGCTGTTCGTGTCTATGTGTTCAGAGCAGCTACGCAGGAGGGCTGTGATTTCTTTCTTCTGGGGCTGAAATCGGCTTTGTGGAAAAGCTGGAAAGTCATATAAATAGCTCTGGTATATACTGACAACCACCTTCAAGTCCTGATGCGACATTCTCCTCTCAGAGATGACTCAGGAATTAAGGGAACAAAAGGCCTCAACTTTCAGGATCTTCCATCCTACAACAGTGAGGAAGCCCTGTGTAGAAATCATCATCATCCTGCTCCTGGGATCTTGCCTCTCACCCCACAGCACTCTCCTGGCCCAATATTCTCATTTTATAGAGGAGAAGTTTGACAATCAAGGCAAGCCCTGTCCATTTAACAGACGGGGAAACTGAGGTCCACAGAGACTATCTCAACAAGTGTGATGGTTAATTTTATGCATCAACTTGGCCAGACCATGATGCCCGGTTGTTTTGGTTAAACACTAATCTAGATGTTTCTGGGAAGGTATTTTGTGACTGTGATAAATGTCCACAATCAGTTGATTTTAAGTAAAGGAAATTTCCCTCCATAAGTGGATGGGACTCATGGGATCATTTGAAGGTGGCTATAAAGGTAAAAACTCAAGTTTCCCCAAGAGAAAGAACTCCTGCTTAAGACTGTAACTTAGAAACCCTGCCTGAGTTTCTAGCCTGTCTAGTTTGCCCTGTGGATGTTAGACCCAAGACTACAACATCAATTCTTACCTGAACTTCCAGCCGGTCACCCTGCCCTGCAAATGTCAGACTTGCCAGCCCTCACCATCATGGGAGCTAATTCCTTTAAACACACACACGCATACACACACAGAGTTCTGTTTCACTGGAGAACCCTGACTAATACAACAAATGAAGGCAGATAGTTTTCTGAAAAAAAAAATCAAGATCAAAATAAGCAAAGGCAGACAGAGCCCAAAAGAGTGGACAGGGTGAGAGGACCTATTAATGAAACATACTATGTGCCAGGAACTTCAGTATGTGTCACCTTATTAAATCTTCACCCACCACCCATAAACATAGTTTTTGCCATTTCCCCAGGATTCAGAGAGCTTAAGCAACTGGCCCAGGGTCGCCCAGCTTGGAATCAAACCCCTAATGCATGGCTTCAACATCTGTACTCTTTCCACATGCCAACCACACCACCAGCAGCAAGATGGTACCTGTAGTGGATTGAATTACATCCCCCCAAAACTCCCTGAAGCTTGAAGTGTGTCCCCCAAGTTTTATGTATTAGAAACTTAGCCCCCACTGTGACTGTTAATAGAGTGGGAAATCCTATTATGCTAATTGAAAGGTGAAGCCTTGAAGAAGTGATTGGATTGTAGGACCCTGCAGTAGTGAATGGATTAAAAATGGTGGTCAGGGTGTGGTTCTGAGGGCTTTAAAAGAAGAGGAGAGTCTGTCTCTCTCTCTCTCTGTCTCTCTCTCTCTGCTTCCACCATCTTGCAATGTGAGACCCCTTGGGTCACTGTTGCCACCACTAGATGGACTTTGGACTTCCCAGCCTCAGGAACTGTAAGCAATAAATTTCTTTTTTCTTTATAGTTACCCAGTTCCATGTATTTTGTTAAAAGCAACACAAATGGACTAATACAGTACCAGAGAATCTGGGGGCATCATTCCTTTCCAGAATCTCAAGGGGAATTCCCCCTCAAGTCCTTCTAGTGAAAAATCATCAAGGTCAGAAACCAAGATGCACTGTTTTTAAGTGCAAAGGATGAAAATCCCAACTTCAACTCCCTTAGGCAATAAAGGACACTTCTTGGTTCATATGTGTGGGAAGCCCAGAGGTAGATCTTCACGCCTGGGCTGACAACAGGGGAGCCAACAGCATCAGGAGTGTCTTGTCTCTGTCACCACCTCTCCTCTGGGTGGCAGTTTTCACAGGCTTCCCACCGTGGCCCTGGAAGCTTCCAGCTTTCATCACCTGAACTGCTAGCAATCCCTATGGGAAAAGAAATCCTCCCCTACAGTTCTAAGGCATGAGATTAAGACTCATAGGCCTGGTTTGGCTCTCTTTTCTCTTGCCTGAACTAATTGAAGCATAACTCAACAAGAGCTATACTGCCTAGGTTCGAATCCCTGCTCCGTCACTTACCTGCTGGTAACCTTGGACAATAACCTTCACCCCTCTGTGCCTCCGTTTTTCTATCTGA
Organism: Galeopterus variegatus; assembly: GCF_000696425.1. Classification (NCBI taxonomy): domain Eukaryota; kingdom Metazoa; phylum Chordata; class Mammalia; order Dermoptera; family Cynocephalidae; genus Galeopterus; species Galeopterus variegatus. Next base: position 70,696 of record NW_007731104.1, on the reverse strand, counting down.
AAGTAGAGATATTAATTGGACTTTCGTCAAAGGATCATGATGAGGATTAAATGGATTAATATGTAAAATGTTTATGATGGTGACTAGCACACAGCGCACATTATATGGAGGTGACTGTTCGTTAAATTACTGGAGCTGGATCTGTCTCATCTCAACCACGAGGATTAAGAGGCAGAAGATGATTCTCCAAAAGGAAACCGATGTGCTATTCGCAGAAGAAAGGAGAATAAAGAGCATAAAGGCCGATTCAGAAGCTCATAGAGTGGCCTCAATGAAATGCTGCAATATCTGATTATTTTCTTTCCCATTAGGTACAAACCTGGGGTTGAAACTGCCTTAAATTGGGAAGATAAAAAAAAATCCTAATTGTGTACAAGAATGAAATGGACTGGGTCATCCTGTCCTACAGCCACAGCTTTCTTTGTGTTTCTACCCATCAGAAAATGAAACCAGTACAGAGGTTTCAAATCTACCTTTGGCTCATTCATTCATTCAACGGACATTTAATGAGCCCTAAAGATGGGTTTTCTCTGAAGCTAACGAGGCTTCAGCTTCAGGGGCCCTCACTTCAGTGGGTCCTTTCCAAGGCCTTCTATCTAATTTGATATTTGTAATTCTATAATCTTTTACTTAAAGAAGACCCCCAAATTGTATAAGCCTCAGGCTTCACAAAATCTGGATTTGCCCCCATGAGCCCCTATTAAGTGCAGGGCAAAGAGGTGGTGAAGGTACAGAGATGAATAAAAGGTGGTCTTGTCGTACAAAGTCTCCCTTATAAAAGATGAATAAGTCCTGAAGCACAGCACAGTGCCTGTAGCTAATAATACTGTACTGTATATTTTAAAATTTGCTAAGAGGGTAGATCTTAGGTTAAGTGTTCTTATCATAAAATGATTACAATGTAAATAAATAAATAAGGCAGGAGGAAACTTTTGGAAGTGATGGATACATTTAAGGCATTGGTTGTGGTAATGGTTTCATAGGTGTATTATTATCTCCAAACTCATCAAGTTGTATACACTAAATATACAATTTTTGTATGTCAAAAAACCTTTAAAAAAAAAGATTTTGTCTTCAAGGAGCTGCCTTCCACTGAGGGAGACTGAGAATGAGTATGTGGATCTTTCCACAGGCAAAAAACCTGCTATCTATTTATGTAGTAATTGAACCAATGTGTACTGAGCATCTGTTATGTGCCAGGCACTGCAACTTCTGGGGTGAAAAGGCAGGGAAGGACTCTGCTCTCAAAGAGCTTACAATCAATCCATAAATCCACCCATTCAATACAGAAAGACAGGAAGCAATAGCGAGGATAACTGCAGAGGTATTTCAGATGGTTGGTGGGGAAAGGCTTCTTGGAGGAGAGGAGCTGATATATGAATATGGAGAAGTCACAGCTACGTAAAGATGGGAGGATAGTTCCAAGTAGCAGGAACAGCAAATGCCAAGGCCCTAAAGAAGGAGTGACTTTAGTGATTAAATGAACAGAGAGAAGACTGGTATGGCCAGCACAGAGTGAGCCACGGGGAGAGAGAAACAAGTGAGGCGGAAGAGGTAGGAAGAGGTTAGATAAGGTAGGGTTTTCATACCAGGGTTAAAGGGCTGGACATTGACAGTGGAAGCCATCAGGGCTCCAGGCAAACAAGTGACATGATCTTATTGATGTTCTTATAGAAGAGCTCTCTGGCTGCCACAGACAGAATGGATTGTTAGGTGGGATCAATGACTAGTGAGGGGCTGCTGCTCATATCCGGTTGCCAAACACGCCAAAGTTTTACAACCTGTTACTGTAGGTTGTGATGAAACAGTCCCTCTCAGTTGTTATTGGTAGGAATTCAAAATGATACAACTCCCATGAAGGGGAATTTAAATAAATGGCAAAATTACATATGCATTTAGTCTTTGACTCACCAATCCCACCCTGAAAAATCTATCCCAAAAATACACTGGCAAAATCACCAAAAAAAAAAAAGTGTGTGTGAGTCTGTTCTCTGCAGCAATATTTGTAATGGAAAAACACTGGGAATCATCTGTGCAGGTGCCAGGTTAAATTAATATTGTGCATTGACCCAATACCATCCACTACCCAGATGTCAAAGGTGGAATGTCTCTACATACTGCTATGGAGTGATCTTCAGGATATTAAATGAAAAACGCAAGGTACAGATGAATGTGTACATCATGCTGACATTTACCTAAGAAAGAGGTGGGATACATATACATGTTTTTAATAGAAAAATAAATCAAAAACAAAAGAAATGGTTACCTACAAGGGGCCAGAGGAAATGGTTGAAAAGGGGAAAGATAGAAACTAAATTTCACTGAATAAATTTTGTAAATTTGACTTTAAAATATTATATTTTGCACTTAAAATTTTTAAACTTTAAAAAATTAATTAAAATTAAAAATTTTTTAATTCCTAAAATTGAACTATTCAAGTGGCCTTAAAACACAGTATTTGTACATCCTTAGTAATATATACATTAAGGACAAAAGAAAAAACTGCAAAAAAGTTTTTTAACTGTTTTTATTAATCACATCACTGATGGTAGTGTTGCTATTGTTTTCCTGAGACCATTCTGTGTGTAAGTGATGATTTAGATGATAAACACTAGAGTAATCACTATAAAATAAAAGAAAAAATAATGAGAAATAAGTCATCCTAAATTGCAAAGACGTGTGTGAAAGCAGAATTTACTGACCTTCTTGAGTTAAAATTTGACTCATCTTACATTCCATAATACTGTGGTGGCAAGATTTCCCTCATTCATCTGTCTTGGAAATTTCTATTTATATCACAAATTCCCTCCCCACCCCCACAAAATTGATTCTACTATTAAAATCAGATATTTTTTTCTCATGGAAAAAAAACTTTTGACTCTTTTCATTAATCACATCATTGATTGCAATGTTGTTATTGTTTTTCTGAGACCATTCTGTGTGTATTATGAGGTAAAGCAAATAAGTAAGTGTTGGTTTTCTGGAGAATCAGGAATTTTGGTGTAGAAGAAAGAAGACACTGGTACTAAGTAAAACCTGAATTTGCATTGGAAGTATCAGTATAAACTCCAAATGTATTTTATCTTCAAAAAAAGAATGAAGGCTGTCTAGTTAGCTCAGCTGGTTATAGCTCAGCATTATAACACCAATGTTCATGAGTTTGGATCATAATAATAATAATAATAATAATAATAATAATAATAATAATAATAATAATAAAAGAAAAAAAGAAAGAAAAAGTAGTCCCTGGTTCTAGCCAATATAAAAGACTAGAAACAATGTCCAACCCAGGAACAATGAGCACCTCTAGCACCCAGATTATGGTCTCTAAGTGCCCCTCGCCAAGAGAAAACAGCAATCAATGAGATGGATGATTCCATGCCCAGGACAGTGGACAGCAAAGACATAGAGGAGGAGAAGTGGGAAAAGAAAATCATAAAGTAGCTGCCAGTGCAGAGGAGGAAAGCCAGGTGAGTGAGTAGACTCCAAAGCCAAGAGAAGAAAGTATTCTGAGAAGGAGGGAGTGATCAGCTGTGTTGAATACTGCTGAGATAGAAAGTAAGATAACGGCAGTGCTGGCCATTGGATTTGGCAATCTGGAAGCCTCTGTGGCCTTGACAAGTGTGGTCTCAATGGAGTAGCAGGTTGATTGAGTGGTGAGAGGAGAACCCAAGGTATAACAACCAACAACGCCAGCAAAATTTAAAAATTGCTCCAGAAACTTCTTCTGATGAAATTTAAAAAATAACACAGCCAAAGGAAACAGATCTAAATTCTTCCATCTGCACACTCACCTCTAGTAGGAACCTGGCATTTAGAAAAGCTAAGTGAAAAAGGCATGTACTTTTCCTTATGTTCTTCATCAAAATGCACATGGTGGTATTTAAGCACTGTCTCGGCTCCCCTGACCCAGGTGGGTCAGTGAGTGCCCCTGCTCTGAGGGCGATCGAGTTAAGGAAGAAAGGTCATCCTTCAGAGATGCTAGTGAGGTGATCCAGCTTTGGATACTTAAATAGGGCTCTGTGGGTTATGAGCTCTCCAGAGCAGGAAGCAAGTCGCCTAGCAAACAACAGGGCCCTAATAAATGTTCTTGGCCTGTCTGTGAAGCTTCCCCAATGTGACTCATGTCCCCAGCAGTGCTAGGACCTTGTAATTCCATGGTGTTTGCTTTGGATAAGGGGACTCGGATCCCCTTCCATACAGCATTTCTGCAGGTACTTCCCTCTGCTAGCATCTCCTCCACTTTGTCTAACCGAGTGTCTCCTCTCTTTCTACTGCCAGATTAGCCATACACCAAAAAAAAAAAAAAAAGAAAGAAAGAAAGAAAAAAGGAGTCTTTTACTGCCACCACTAGCTGTACACTACAGACCCAGGCCCTTCCACAGATTCCAGCCACATGATGGTTGTGAAGCAAACCTAGGACATATCTGTGCAACCTCCTATTTACTCAGAAGTGGGAAGGGAAAATGACCAGGCCTCCACCATAACCTCCAAGAATAGCCACTACTTGAAGCTGGAGAAACAGAAGCCAGACATAAAGGTGACTTACTGGAAGGATCTGAGGTCCTTACATTTCTTGTATTAAGTATTTGAAGACAGATATCTAAGCGATACCTTCTGTGTGCCAAGCATTACTCTAAGGACCATACATTGACTCCTTTAACCCCCACCCCCAACAACTCTGAGAAGATCCCATTAGTATCATCATCTCCATCTTAACAGGTACAGAAATGGAAGCACAGAGAGTCTAAGTAACTTGCCCAAGGTCAGACAGCAGGTAGACTTTGGAAATAAAGTGTTTTATGAATGTCCCTGTTGTGGACTGAATTTTGTGTGTCCCCCCAAAATTCAAATGTTGAAACCTTAATACCCAGTGTGATGATATTTGGAGATGGGGCCATCGGAGGTGTTAGGTCATGAGGGTGGAGTCCTCATGATGGGATTAGTGCTTTTATAGAAAGAAACATCAGAGATCTCTCTCTCTCTCTCTCTCTCTCTCTCTCTCTTTCTCTCTCTCTCTCTCTCTCTCCCTCTCTCTCTCCCCCCTCCATGTGAGGCTGGCACCCTGATCGCTGACTTTCAGCCTCCAGAACTGTGAGAAATAAACATTTGTTGTACAAATCACCCAGTCCGTGGTATTCTCTGATAGCAGCCCAAACTGACTGAGACCATACTCTCTCCAAAGGCCACCAGAAACACACCTGTAGTTGAGCAAGTTGGGTTTGTTACTTCTTGCAGTGAGAAAGAATGCATACCAATGGGGACTGTGGGTGTCTCCATGAGCAGGTGACAGAAAGGACTTGTTATAGGACTGGGTCTTGTGTTAGGTGGTTTGGTGAAGGGTTGGAGGAAGCAGGGCTTTGGTCTGGATTGGATGCTGCCAGGAAGCAGGAGTGACTTTATGATTGTGCATCTCAATAAATCATATCTAGAAAGACTAAAGCAAGGCTAAGCCCGTCATTGGTAAAGAAACAGCACCATTCATATCAGCTGGCACAGAGAGAGAGTTTTGGTAGTTTGCAGGTTGGACACATTCATGTTTTGTCTGTGTTTAGACATGAATATGGGGTGATCTTGTTCTTGTCTTGACCCATCACAGTCACAGAGTGCCCTGATGCTGATGTTCTGGGAAATTGTTCATGTTCAAGAGGAAAACACCAAGGACTATCTGTGAGTACCAGGCCAAGTCCTACAAACACGAAGCCTTAGCTGATAGTACCAGACCAGCTCCTGGATACTGGGGGTTGCTACTCTATTTCTCATCTTGAGCTGAGGCTATCTACCTCCAGAGGCTGTGCACATTCCATTGTGCCACTATGCCTCTCTGAGATCTTCCAAACTAGATAAAGCCCAGGACTAGCTGAGAATCATGTTCTACCTGGAGAGTTGTTATATCACTTATTAAGAGCCCATCAGGATAGAGAGAGACACCATGTGGGGTAGTGAAAAGGAGACTGAATTTCTGTGAGGACACTAGAGCAACCATGCCATCTGTGCTAGTGTGACATTGAACAATTATTTTCCTCTCTGGACTGTGATTTCCTCATCTATAAAGTGAGGATTGGGCTGATGCCTTCCAAGGCTCCTTATAGCTCCCACATTGCTGGGAAGAGCTCCTGAAAAGCATCAATTCATGCTGGGGAAATCATTTGCCAATTTTCCAGGGTCCCAAGGACTTTCCCAGACTTCCTTTGGAAGGAATGTGCTTTGTGGTCTCTGGTAAGCTACATACGTTTTCTAGGTTTCAGGTTGTTCATCTAAAAATAAGCATAATTATAAAATAACTCAATGAAATGTGTGTGTACAGCAGCTCTGCTGTAAGAGCCATTAACAGAGGGAGTATTTGCTCCCACCAGACCTCATACCACCAAAAGCTTTAGCACCACCAAATTGGAAGAACTCAAATTTCCATCAACTGATGAGTGAACAAGCAAGATGAGTTATATACATACAATGCAATACTATTCAGCAATTAAAAGGAAGAGACTATTGACACGTACTACAATGTGAATGAACCTTAAAACCATGCTAAGTGAAAGAAGCCAGATACAAGAGACCACATAGTGTATGATTCCATTTATATGAAAGGTCCAGAATAGGCAGATGCATAGAGACAGTGGATTACTGGTTTCCTAGAGTGACAGGTTTGGAGAAGAGAATTAACAGCTAATGGGCATGCAGGATCTTATTAGGGTGCTGGTGATAGTTACACAATTTGGTAAATTTACTAAAAAAATCACCAGATTGTACACTTGAGTGGGTAAATATATGATATGTAAAATATGCCTCAGTAAAATTATCTTTTCAAATGTTGACATAAAGGTCCCCAGTGGACCCACTGGAAGAAACTCCAGTGCTGGGGGAACAGACAAGGGAGCCCCTGGTGGAGGGAATGCAGCACCTGTGGGTCAAGTGGCAGTGACCACACGAGCAGCAGTTGTCCCCAGATGCGGAGGCCAACTTCCTTGTGAGCACAGGGAGCACCCCTTGGGTCCCACCAGATGCTTCACAGGGATTTCAGGCATAATGAAACCCTGTTCCATTATGTTGGTGGGGCAGGCAGTGGGGAGGGATGAGTTACCAAGAGGACCAGGACACCATTTGTACCAAGTTTGGACCAACTCAGACTTTGTTTTGCTTTGCTTGCATTTGTTTTGCTTAAGAACTTTTAAGAACTCTGGGGAGGGAAGGGGAAAAAAAACACATTGTCCAGGATGTTGTCAAGTGACTGTTTTGTCCATTTGATTAGTGGTGACTATCTAGAGCAGAGCACTGTGCTGAAATTGATTAGTGATGTCTACCAGGGGTGGAAGAGTAGACACATCGGTATGTGTGCTATGTATTCGCCATCCCTGTTTAGACAGAATCATCACCCTGGTACAAGAGGGGGGTGGCATAAGCCCAAGGCACCTGGGAGGCAGGGAAAGCAGGATCATCTCATCCTGGATCCAGCTGAGAAGAAAATCCACAATAGGAAGGGAGTCTCTTAATGCCTTTGAAGCCCAAAAGACAATCTTTTTCCCTAGAGCCTTGTTCATACAGATGACGTGCCAAAAAGAAATCACTCATTAAAACCGGGACCTCTGGGCCGGCCCGGTGGCACGCTGCTACAGTGCGCCGCTTGGGAGCGCGGCGGCGCTCCCACCGAGGGTTCGGATCCCACATACAGACCGGTTCCCGCTCACTGGCTGAGCGAGGTGCGGGTGCAACACCGAGGGTTGCGATCCCGTTGCCGGTCCCAGTCCGGTACAGGCGCGACACTGAGGGTTGCAATCCATTGCCGGACACAAAAAAAGACAAAAAGGAAAAAAAAAAAAACCGGGACCTCTAAGCAGCTCTATTGATACACTTAAACTGCCAAATTCTAGTTTCCGTGGAGAAAGGAAAGCACAAAGCAACAAATCTGGCCCCATGCCCTGACCGCAGCCCATTAGTGCAGTTGGGAAAAATTTCCCAACTCTTTATTTTGAAATTTTTTATCCTATAGAAAATTTAAAATAATAGGATAATAAATATCTAGATTCATCTAGAATTACCAATTGTTAGCACTTTGCCACATTCGCTAATTTTTGTGCTCAACTATTTGAAAATAATTTATAGCATCATGACATTTCATCCCTAAATATTTCAGCATACATTTCCTGAGAACAAATACATTCCCCAACATAATCCATTGCGTAATAATACCATTATTACACCCAAGAAATTTAAGTAATACAATAATACTACCTTATACTCAGTTCATATTAAAATCTTCCCAATAATCCCTCCAGCTACTTGTCTTTTTTTTTTTTAATCCAGTCAATCAAGGGCTACATATTTCACTTAGCTGTCTTGTCTCTTTGATCTCCTTGTTTGTTTGGTTAGTTGGTTTTGTTTTGTTTTGACGGCTGGCCGATAAGGGGATCTGAACCCTTGACCTTGGTGTTATCAACACGGTGCTCTAACCACCTGAGCTAATAGGCCAGCTCTCTTTGGTCTCCTGTAATCTAGAACAGTCCCACTGCCTTGCTTTAACTTTCACATCATTGACTTTTTTTTCGTCTTGTAGAAGCACCCCATCTTTTTGGAAGGAGGGCAGTTCTTCAAATAAGCTTTAACATTCAGATTTCTGTATAATATGAAAGACTCCCCCACCCATCTGCCTGTGATTATGAGATTTCAGTAAGTATCCTATGCATGGCAGATTTAATTCTGATTCTTCAGTTAATAATGGATTTGAGGTATCTAGCTCTTCTCTACAGGTTTCCTTCATTAACTGTGGTTGCCAATGACAAGGCCAACTTCGAGAGTTTAGTTCAAAGTCAAGTCAAGGTCATCTGCTGGCCACTGTCTACCAAAAGAGGAGAGAAAATTCCCTTAGGCTTGGAGCTGTTGGTATAGATTTGACGCCTTTCTAAAATAGCCTCCTTGCTGCTTTATTAATTCCAGTGGATGTTTCATAACAGGTGACAGCTTTGCCCTTTAATTGTTGAGGGATTTTAATTTTGCACTGCTGTTTGCTGTTCAAAATGATTTACTTTGGTTCATAAACACTTGCATGGCAGGGACTTCCTCTAAGGTAAGAAAAGTAAACTTATAAGCTGTGTGATTTGAGCGTACACGCACACACACACAAACACACACTTCTAATTAGGCCAGTGTCTCCCAACATCAGGCAGTTCACCATTTGGGTAGTATCCGTACTTATTTAATATTTTTCGTTACATCAAATTTCTTTTCTTACCTAAATAAATAGCTTTTCCAATAACATCTTTTATCATTATTAATGAAAAACACAGTCTTTTCCATAATCACTTGTAAAAATAAACACAGTGAAAACCTAAATATTCAGTTCCTGCTGAAGGCTCTGAGCCTGAGGCCTGCTCTGTCTTATTTAAATGAAATCTCAGCAAGAGTTAAACACAGATGAAGCCAAACCAAGACTTCTGGCTTTGAGTAATCAGAATAATGAGAGGAAATTAAGAGAGGATTGATTTTCCACTGCAGGATTCGAAGTTATTTAATGTTGGCTTTGTAGACTATCTAGAATGATCTGCATGCCCACAAGCTGGCACACACTCTACACTTTGGGAAACACTGAATTTTGTCTTTCTGCTTTGTTTTGTTTTGTTTTGTTTTTTCCCTTTCAATATTCTGTTTAAAAATTCATCCCTACGTTAGATGACATGTCCTAGTGTTTGGTTGGAAAACTTGGTTATCACGTCATGTCAGATGGATGATTCATTGGGAAAACCCTCAGCAAGAAATGAGTTTGAACTATACTGAAACTGCCATTTTTTGTAGGCTGAAAATAGTCTAATGTGAGAAAATTCATGTAATGTAGGCTAATAGCAACCATCATCATCATTAATGGTATAATTTCCAAAATGTTTGCATAGACGTTGCCTCTTTTAGTTCCAACAGTAAATTTGGTGCAAGTTTCTTCATATCTTTCTTTCTTCCCTTCCTATCATATCCCTTTTACAGGTAAGAAATTTTGGGGCCAGCCTGGTGGTGCACTGGAGAGTGCGCCACTTGGGAGCGCGGCGGCGCTCCCGCCGAGGGTTCGGATCCCATGTGGAGACCGGTTCCCGCTCACTGGCTGAGCGCAGTGCGGGCATGACACCGAGGGTTGCGATCCCGTTACTGGTCAGTAAAAAAGACAAAAAAGGAAAAAAAAAAAAAAAAAGAAATTTCTTTCAGGGAGGAGGGGAATCCCCAAGTCCAGGTAGAGCATCCATGGGAGCCCCGGGGCTGAAATGAGTGAGGCTGATTCAGAGTCCTGTCTTTCTACAACAGTCACCACGGCCTCCTCAAGTTGTTGCTGGAAATATAATGTTAAACAAGGAATGAGAATCCAAAGTCAGTCATGGCTGTTTTCCTGTGACTCTAAGCCCTTCCTGCTGGACTGAGTATTTCTCACAGTCAGAAGTTGTACCTGCTTTGGACTTCGTGGATATAACCCCAAAAGCACAGGCAACCGAAGGAAAAATAAACAAATGGGATTATATCAAACTAAAAAGTTTCTGCACAGCAAAAGAAACAATTAACAGAGTTAAAAGACAACCAACAGAGTGGGAGAAAATATTTGCAAAATATACCATCTGACAAAGGATTATTATCCAGAATATATAAAGAACTCAAACAACTTAACAGCAAAAAAACAAGTAACCCAATTTTAAAAATGGGCAAAGGAGCTGAATATACACTTCTCAAAGGAAAAAACAGACACAAGAAAAAATGCTCAACAGCACTCAGCATCTGGGAAAAGCAAATCAAAACCACTTTGAGATACCATCTAACTCCAGTTAGAATGGCTAATATCCAAAAGACTGAGAATGACAAATGCTGATGAGTTTGCAGAGAAAAAGGAACTCTCATACACTGTTGGTGGGGTTGCAAAATGGTGCAACCCTTATGGAAAATGGTACGGAGTTTTCTCAAACAATTACAGATAGATCCACCATATGACCCGGCTGTTCCACTGCTGGGAATATACCCAGAGGAATGGAAATCATCATGTTGAAGGGATACCTGTACTCCAATGTTTATTGCAGCCCTATTTACAATAGCCAAGAGTTGGAACCAGCCCAAATGTCCAACATCAGATGAGTGGATAAGGAAAATGTGGTATATCTACACAAATGGAATTCTGCCCTGCTATGAAAAAGAATGAAATACTGCCATTTGCAGTAACATGGATGGACTTAGAGAAAATTATACTAAGTGAAATAAGCCAGGCACAGAAAGAGAAATACCACATGTTCTCACTTATTTGTGGGAGCTAAAAATAAATAAATAATTAAATATACAAACAAATAAATGGGGCAGGAGGGAAGAAGACACAACAATCACAATTCCTTGAACTTGTTAAGATAAGTGAACAGATATGATGTTGATGGGGGAGGGGGGAGAAGGAGGAGGGAAAGGAGGCATTGGTAAAGGGACACGAAAATCAACTACATTGTATATTGATAAAGTAAAATAAATAAATAAATAAGGAGTTGTACCCGCTTTGTATCATCACCACCTGGCACAAATAAATGTCTGAGGAAATAAGAACGGTTGGGGGAAAGAGGGAGGGAAGTGGAAGAGGAAGGAGGGAAGAAGGGGGACAGGGAAGGGTGGGGGGAAGAAGAGATGGGAGGAAGGGTGGCCTGAAATGCAGAACTGCATTTCTGCTATGGCTTATTTGGAGTTCGACTCAAGAAAAAGGGAGGCTTAGGATTCAGACAGGTGAGTGTTGAGTTCCTGACTCCTCCTTGCCTAAGGTATGGCCTTGAGCAAGCTACCGCACCTCTCTTGGCTGTAGTATTCTCATCTTTATAGAGGAGAAAATAACACCTATTCCAAGGGCTGTTGGGAGAATTTGAAGAGAAAGCGAGTGCACCATTAGTGTTTTGTCATCACTATTATTGTTACTGTTGCCATGGTTGGAAAGACTCACCTCTTTCATTTTTTGTCCTTGAAACTAATGTTATATCAATAAGTTTACCCTTTGAGCAACCTTCTCAACTTAAGGGAGCTTTGACACAAGATTTGTCCACAAGGAAGAGGAAAACTCATAAGAGCCACAGAGATTGTCCCCTTGGAACTGCAGAGAGGCCACCTGAGTCAGGTGTGTCTTTATACTCTGGTTTTGATGATGTTTTCCTAAAACACTTAAACAATAGGGATATTCCTTTGGGTCTTAGAGGAAAAAGACTCCACCACTCTTCTGTCTTGACATGAGCCTCTCCCAGGCAGTGAGCCCTGCATGGTGAGGACTTGGTAAATGTTTGCTGAGCTGAGCTGTTGATTCTAGCAGACAGGAGGAATTACAAATCACCATCTCGGAGTTCCTGGAGGGCTGTCAGGGAGAAAAGGATGCAGACGTCAGCCCAGAAGGATGGATGAAGACCACTAGCTGGGGCTTCCAGGAAAGCAATCTCGACTCTACAGAAAGGATTACTTTCTAATAACAAGGGTTTCCAAAAATCGAGTCTACTGCCTTTTGTGGCAGACTGTCTCACAGGATACATTCAAGCAAAGATTCCCATGTCCCTCTAATGGGCGTGCACCTGGTTGGGAGATCAGACTAGGGCAGGCTCTAAAACATTACACCTGCTCTGTCCAACATGAAAGCCACAAGCCATGTGTGGTTTTCACGTACTTGAAATGGAGCTGGTCCAAATTGCTATGTGCTGTAAGTGTAAAATATACAACAGAATTCAAGGACTTAATATGAAAAACAGGGTGCAAGATATCCTTTTTTATAAATATATTTATATAATACGTCATTATATATTTTTATATATAAAATATCTTATAAATATATAATTTTTATATTGATCATATGCCAAAATGACAATGTTTTGGATATATTCCATTAAGCAAAATATACGATTGACACTTGTCTATGGATTTACCTATTCTGAATACTTCATATGAATGGAATTATACAATCTGTGGCCTTTTGTGCCTGGCTTCTTTCACTTAGCATAGTGTCTCTGAGGTCCATCCACACCAAAACATAAATCAGCCCTTCATTCTTTTTTACAGTGGAATGATATTCTATTGCACGGGAATACCAAAGTTTATTCATTTGTCTGTTGATGGGCATTTGGGTGGTTTCCACTCCTACCTGTTTTTGTAAATACAGTTTTATCGGAACATGGCCTCATTCATTCATTTACATGTCGTCTATAGTTTCTCCCACACAACAAAAGTAGAGTTCAGTAGTTGTTACAGAGATAATATAGCCCACAAAGCCTAAAAAAAAAGTACTATCTAGTCCTTTGCAGAAGTTGCCAATCCCTGTCATTCAACTCCCTAAACACCTATTTTTAGGTGAAGGAACTGAGCCTAAACTAGCATCTACCCTTCCCTCCCCAAGCCAAGTTCTTCTCCTACTTTCTTTTTGTTAGAATCAATACCCCCTGTTAACCTTTTTAAGAGTTTAACAGTCATCTCAATACCTCCTATGACCTCGACACCCAATCAAGCCAATCCCTGTCCACTCTACATCCTTAACTCTCTTTGACTCCACCCCTTTTTCTCTGTCTGTCCATTCCCTGCCCCCACCCTGGTTTATCCACCACCATTTTTCACCTAGATTCAGGGAACAGCTTTTTACAATGTCTCAGCACTCCTAGTCTTAATCTCCTCCTTCTAGTCCCCAAACTTTCCTTTTACTGGAGCAAGAAGGATTTTTATAAAAATAAATGTAACATCACAATTTTGCCTAAAACTGCCCAGTCACCCCCCCTCCCACTGCCCTCAGGACAAAATCAAAACTCCATGGCATGACCTTAAAAGCCCTGTTCGATGTTGCCATCATTGGGGTTGAGATGTGGGCTCTGTCTCCTCCCTTCTAGGAAAGGGAGCCAAGTGAGAAAGATTACGAAGGAGTTAGACTGGATAACTCCGCTTATACGGGAGGTCATGATCAAGTCTTTCCACTTTCCTATTAAAGGTGGACCTCCCCACTCAGAGAAGAAGGGAATCAGAAAACAGGGCAGAGACAATTTCCCTCCCCAGGGAGGAATGGGAGTGAGTATGAAGGGCTGGGCTTGGGTCAAGGGAGTAAGAGACCTTTGATCCTCCACTGGAAAAGCATGAACAAAGAGAATGGTGAGCAGTTTTGTAAAATCTCCCACCACTGACAGCCCCCTGGGGTGACAGGTAGCATTTAGAAGTGGTTAAGAGCACGAACTTTGATGCCAGACCACCTGTGTTCAAATCCTGCCTCTGCCATTTACAAGCTGTGTGACCTCAGACATCTTACTCAACCTCTCTGTGCCTTAAGTTTCTCAGTAAAGAGACGGTGGTTAATGAACACGCCTCTCAGTTTCTTATATAGTTAAATGTGCATCTACCCCACGTGAACGGGAGCTACACTGTGAACAGAACACCCCATGTAGAGCACAAGTAGGTTTATTTGAAAGGAAAAGTACACCACCCAAATGGGGTATTACATTAGTTTCCTGTGGCTGTTGTAACAAATTACCAGAAACTGGGTCTCTTAAAACAATAGAAATTTATTCTCTTGCAGTTTTGGAGACTACAAACCCAAAATCAAGGTGCCAGCAAGGTTAGTTCCTTCTAAGGGCTCTGAGGGAGAATCTGCTCCATGCCTTTCTCCTAGCAGCTGGGGGCTGCCACAATCCCGGTGTTCCTTGGCTTGTAGACACATCACTCCAATCTCTGCCTCCACCATCACATGGCGTTCCCCTCAGTGTCTTCTCTCTGCCTGTGACTTCTCCTCTTTTTATAAGGGCACCAGTCATTAAATGTAGGGTTCACTCGAACAATCAGGATAATCTCATCTTGATACTTTTCATTTAATTACATCTGCAAAGACCCTTCTTCTAAATAAGTTCCCATTCACTGGTTCTGGTTGGACATATCTTTGTGGGGGGGCTTCCATGTAACACACTACAGGTATCCAACACGATCACCCCAGGCGGGGACGGCTTTCATCCTGCGTGGTGTGTAATAGCTGATATTTACGAAGTGTTTAGCATGCGCCAGACACTATGCCATGATTTCCACCATTAGCTCATTTATCGCAATTTGTTCCATCTCAGCATATGAAAGTGTGGCCGTCACGTCCCCAGGCCCTGAGTGCCTGCAGAACAATGATATGTGAATTAATAGATGGAGCCTCTGAGAGGAGAAGCCCGCAAGCACCCTCCCTCCACCCCCATCCATTCTCCTTTGATGATTCATAATTTGATCACTTTAAAGGATGTAAATAATAGCCCTGCTTCAAAAGAGGCATCCCTTTTATCTTCTCCCAGGCTTTCATTCTGCGGGGGATGAGGTCTCAGAAGTGAACTATGGTTTGTTTCTTTAAAGCTCCTTGAATGATGCTAGGTGTGGAGTTTGCCTATGCGGGTGGGGGGGTGGGGGGAGATGAACACAAACAAATTTAAAAAACGAAATGAAAAAACTTTTCCAAGCTCAAGGATTTTCAATAACTCTAGGTGCCAAGTAAAAGTAATAGTAATTAAATAATAGTAATAATAACAACAATAATGACTAGTGTTTAATTATTGAGCACTTACTATATGCCAGGCATTATCCTTATTTTCTAAGTAATAGACTTTATTTTTATAGAAGTTTTAAGTTTACAGAGAAAATAAGCAGGAAGTACAGCTAGTTCCCATATTACTCCCCACACACACACGCACAGTTTCCCCTGTTATTAACATGTTACTGTACCAGGTACTCTTATGAACACTCTATGTGTGTGCTCATTTCAACCCCACAACAACTCCACATGACTGGTACTAAAATTACCACCCATTTTACAGATGAGGAGGCTGAGGCTTATTGAGGATAAGTAACGTGCCTAGAGTTACGGAACTAGTAAAGGGCAGAGCTGGGGTTTAAACCCAGGAAGTTTGGCTGCAGAAATGTGTTCTCAATCACTGTGTTGTTCTGCAGCAGGGTACCAGGTAAGTTCTGAATCAGTGTGCAAACAAGAGATCACTGAGTCAAAATTACTCTTGAAAAGGCTATTTTGAGAATACATCATGTAGTCTCATTTTTGAAATTTGAGCTAAACCAGTGGTACTCAACTGGGGATAATTTTGCCCCGTAGGGAACATTTGGCAATGCCTGGAGGACATTTTTGGTTGTCCTAATTGGGGGAGACAGGGAGTGCCACCAGCATCTAGGGGCAAGTGGCCAGGGGTGCTGCTAAATATTCTATAGTGCACAGGACAGCCCCACAACGAAGAATGAATGGCCAAGGTATCAACAGTGCCAAAATTGAGATAACCTAAAGGAAAGGACAAAGGAGAATCTGTGTGCCCATGCTGGGCAATATGACCATCAGACTATGAGAGCCCTGGAGGGAAGGGCAGTGGTGGGGATGATAAAGGGCGCCTGCTTGCCTACAGAGTTTGCTCTTTCCTCCCATATCAGAGACAGCTGGCAGCCCCCAATATCCACACCCTCTTCATCTACAATGAAGAGCCACTATTTTTTTATTTATTGAAATGTAATTGATTGTACATATCTGTGGGGTACAGCATTGAATATCAATATCTGTGTGCAATATGTGATGTTCAAATCAGGACAGTTAGTATATTAGAGCCACAATTTTCAAGCAGATCCATGGCCACCTGGAGCAAAAGCTACATTTACCCACCTCTCTTGCAGCTAGAAGTGTCCAAATGAATTCATTTTGGCCAATGGGACAGAAGTGGACATGTGTCACAGCTACCAGGACTGCAGACTCCCACTGCCAGGAAGATAGAGATGTACTTTTCCTTACTCCTCCCAGTAAGTACAAGTAAAAACCCTGCATGTTACATACCAGACAATCATAAGAAGACTCTGGGAGGTGGAGACAAGACAGTAGACCAGCCAGGACTCAAGGAAGATCACAGTAGTGAGTTCCCTTGGTTTTCTTTTTGCCTTATCCCAGACTTGGAGCTGAGAAGCCAGAACCTTGGATAAACCAATGTACACAGTCAAAAAAAAAAAAAATCCCCAACAAATGCCTGCTCTCTGTAGCGAAAGGACCAGGAAATGGAGCAGCCTAACAGGACAGAAAACTTTTAGGCAATAACCATGCCACTGATCCTCATGGGCAAAGGCCCCAAAGCTCACACAAAACAGAGAACAATGCAGTAATACCAGGGGAAAGAAAGAGTGCAAATTTGTTTTAGAAAAGCAAGGTGGCTCTGTGGACAAATAAACTAGGTTCTCATCCCAGATCTGTCCTAATTAGCTGTGTTATCTGGAACAATTTACCTAAAGTCTCTGTGCCTCCATTTTCTCATCTGTAAAATGGGATGTTGTGTTTATAAAGAAACCAGCACAGCACCATCTAATAGAAATATGATGCAACCCAAATTGAACACAGGTGAAATTAATTTTAATAAAATATTTTACAGAACCGGATATATCCCAAGTAATCTCATTTCAACATGTAGTTAATATTTTTTAAATTATTAGTGAGATATTTCATATTCTGGTTTTTCTATTACGTCTTTGAAAGCTGGTTGGACAGAGTCACTCTAGTGAAATACCAGGCCATATTTAGTACTCACCATATGTTAGCCATTATAATTTCTTCATTCTCAGGTCCTGGGATTCACAGGTGGAGAAACAAAATAGATGAATCATAGGCCCTGCCCTCAGGGAGCTCACAGCCCAGAGGGAGAGACAGAAACCACCAAGGAACTCAAGGAGCCAAACCAGAAGAACATCGGTGCACAGAGAGAGGGTACCTGAATCCCTGGAGGAGGGGGGAGGTCAACAGGCTCTCTGGAGATGATGACATCAGGTTTGAGTCCAGACAAATGAGCAAGCATTGGCCTGGTGTTATAGGTCCCCTCAAAATTCATATGTTGAAGCTCTAACCCCCCATGTGATGTATGTTGAGATAAGGCAATTAAGGAAGTAATTAATTAAGGAGGTAGTTAAGGTTAAATGAGGTTGTAAAGGTGGAGCCCTAATCCAATAGGACTGGATTACAGACACCAGGGATGTCCACACAGAGCGAAGGCCACGTAAAGACACAGGAAGAAGGCAGCCGCCTGCAAGCCAAGGAGAGAGGCCTCACCAGAAGCCAACCCTGCCAGCACCTTGATCTTCAACTTCCAGCCTCCAGAACTGTGATAAAATAAATGTCTGTTGTTTAAGCCACCCTGTCTGTGGTATTTTATTGTGGCAGCCTGTGCCGATTAATATGCCAGGCGTCAATCCAGGCTAGGGGAGTCAAGGAATTCCATGCAGAGGGAATAGAACGTGCAAAGGCCCAGAGGTGAGAGGGAGCCTGGTGTGTTCAGGGACATTAATGGATTCAGGGTGTGTCTTAGCCACATCTCTTGAAGGCACATGGTCTGCTAGAGCCACCAGTTTATTGCCACAGCTTCTAAAGAAACATTTTTTTTCTTTAAGCAGGCCACTTCACAAAGCCCACATCTATGCAGTCAACTCCATAAAAGAACAGCATTTCTGGTCCTTGATATTTTCCTTTCCCAGACACTAATTCTACTCCCACAGAAAATATTTTGCATCTGCTAGTGGGTAAGTTCTAAGGAATGATTATTTTTTCCCTTCATGGGCTAAACTGAATTTTAAAACTGAGCACAATAGGCAGGACCTCTTCATAGTGCCAGAGATAGGGTGGCATAGTCATGACACGACAGGCTTCAAGTGAGACAGCCTCTGCCACCTGCCAGCTATGCAACCCTGAGCAGTTCACTTAACCTCTTATGCCTCAGTTTCCCCCTCTCAAATGAGGATAACATTAGCACCTAACCCACAGAACTACTGTGACAGTGGGAGAGTTAATGCATTTCAGGAAATAAAGGGTATCAGGCACAGAGTTAGCATTCAGGAGATGCAAGCTGTGGGTATGTGCTCATTTAGAAAATTATATCTGGGCATCCATGGAGCCAGTAGTTTTCTATTGCTGCCATAACAAGTTACCACAAACTTAGCAGCTTAAAGCAATACAAACTTTCTATCTCACAGTTGCTATGGGTCAGAAGTCTAGCATGGCCTAGCTGGGTTCTCTTCTCAGGGTCTCAACAAGCTAAAATCAAGGTATCATCAGTAATGTGTTCCTTTCTAGAGACTCTGGGGAAGATATGTTTCCAAACTCATTATGGTAGTTGACAGAATTCAGTTCCTGTGGTTTTAGGACTGAGGTTCCCATTCCCTTGCTGATTATAGGCCAGGTAGGGGGCACTCTTAGGTTCTAGAAGGTTTTTTTTTGAGTCCTTGTCCAGGGACCTCTCTATCTTAGGGCCAGCACATCAAATCCTTCTCATGCTTAGAATCACTCTGACTTTATCTTCTGCTGTGTGGAGCTAAATAAGACATAGACAATGCCCTGGGAGCCTACAGCCCAGAAAGGAAGACAGGCAGGTCAAGGAATGCTCATAATTAGGGATAATCATAGGCTGTCATAGAGGAGGGATGTGCACATATGCCTAGAGAGTGGAGAAGCCAGACAGCATCCCTGCAGACCCTGACACCGGATATGAGACTGCACAACCCAGGACAGTTAGGCAGACACCGGTCTCAGCTTGCAGGCTGGAAAATCCAGGCAGGGAGACCAGCCCCTGCATAGATCTCAAGCTGAGAAATAAGCTAGTGAGTGAATCAGATATTGCAATGAATTAAGAGTATTCCTTGCTAACAACTCTCGAGAATACAAAATAGCAAATGCTTACGTAGATCTTACTCGGTGTCAGACATGGATCTGAACACTTTGCATATATATTACCTCATTTAATCCTCACAGCAACCCCATGAGGTTAGCTCTATTATTATCCACATTTTCCAGCCTGTCTCCACAGCCTCTGGCAGACGAACCACTTTGGGCCATCTGCCAAAGCTCCCATTATGTGGTCACCACAAAGAAAAATATTGAAAGTCTGGTCCTTGTGATTTTCCCTCCCAACGCACATTTCTGGTGCCACAGAAAATATTTTGACATCCGCTCATACACCAGTTCTAAAAGCACCTTTTTCTCTTCCTCATGCTATACAAAATGTGAAAATTAAACATAAGGAGCAGACCTTGATGGCAGGGCTGTGTCTTAGTCCCTTTTGTGTTGCCATGACAGAATACGTGAGACTTTTCATGATTGTGGAGGCTGGGAATTCCAAGAAGCATGGTGCCAACATCTCCTTGGCTTCTAGGGAGGACCACTCAGGTCGAAACACAGTGGAGAAATGAAAGGGGAAGCAGGCAGACCAAACACAAGGGTCAGTTTCCCTTTATAACAATCCACTCTTGCAGGAGCTAATCCATTCCCAGGAGAACTAATTCAGTCCAGAGAACAAGAAAGCACTCATGACTGCAAGAACAGCACCAAGCCTCCAGCAAAGGCAGAGACCCCATGACCTAAATGCCTCCCATGAGGCCTCTTTTCTGAAAGGCTCCACTTCCCAACACTGCCACATTGGGGACCAAGTCTCAGTATGAGTTTTGGTGGGGACAAACCATATTCAAACCATAGCAGGCTGAAAGGACAGTGGGGCAGAATCATTAGAGCATGGCCTCTGGAGCAGACTTTGGCCACAGTACTAGTCCCAGCTCTGCTCTATGAACTTGCACAAGCAACTTCACCTCTCTGTGACTCAGTTCCCCATCTGGTAAAATGGGGGCAATAATTAGGCTGTTGTGATAAAGAATTTAATGTAATAATGCAGGGATCAGCAAACTTTTTTTGTAAAGGGCAAGCTGGTGAACATTTAGTTTTGCAAGCCACACAGTCTCTGTTACAACTAATCAACTCTACCACTGAAGCATGAAAGCAGCCATAGATAATATATAAATGATTGGGTAGGTCTATGTTCCAGTAAAACTTTGTTTTCATAAACATCCCCTGGGCCGGAGTTGGCCTGTGGGACCACAGTTTGCTGACAACAGGTTTAGCTTTAAAACCCAACTGTGCGGGCCAGCCTGGTGGTGCACTGGAGAGTGCGCCGCTTGGGAGCACGGCAGCACTCCCGTCGAGGGTTCGGATCCCATGTGGAGACCGGTTCCCGCTCACTGGCTGAGCGTGGTGCGGGCACAACACTGAGGGTTGCGATCCCGTTGCCGGTCCCCTGTACGGGCGTGACACCGAGGGTTGTGATCCTGTTACCAGTCAGTAAAAAAGACAAAAAGGAAGAAAAAAAAAAACCCAACTGTGCGGGCCAGCCTGGCGGTGCACTGGAGAGTGCGCCGCTTGGGAGCACGGCAGCACTCCCGTCGAGGGTTCGGATCCCATGTGGAGACCGGTTCCCGCTCACTGGCTGAGCGTGGTGCGGGCACAACACTGAGGGTTGCGATCCCGTTGCCGGTCCCCTGTACGGGCGTGACACCGAGGGTTGTGATCCTGTTACCAGTCAGTAAAAAAGACAAAAAGGAAGAAAAAAAAAAACCCAACTGTGCCTTTTACCAGCTGTGTGATTTGATGCAAATTACTTAACCTCTCTGAGCCTTGGCTTTCTCACGTGTAAACCATTGTGAATAGTAGAATCCTAGGACTAAAGGGAAACTAACAAGATACTACTTGTAAATCCTTTTGCACAGAGCCTGGTACACAGTAAAAACTAAGTAAACATCAGCACCTGTTATTACTTATAAAAACTGCTGCCTCTTTTCTAAAGTCTTTGAGTACAGTCACCTTGACATCCTCAGCCTGCTCTCCCTCACTTGTCAGGCTGCGCTGTGACTATCTGTGTGCATGCCTGTTCTCCTCTCTACCTCCCTCCAACCATGAGCTCCTTGAGCCTAGGACACAAGGCCTGGTATGCAGTAGGTGCTCAGTAGACATTGCTAAAGTGAATGACAACCCAGGGCACAAGGCCTGGTATATGGTAGGTGCTCAATCAACATTGCTAGAATAAATAACAACCTAGAACTTTTCCCTAAGTTCCCAGTATGTCCTAAATCAAACCCAAGTATGAATTTTCCCTCAAAATAATCTTAGGAAAAGCCAGGCCAATTGAGTGAATGGTCATCTGCTCATTGGTTGCTTTAGAATCATAGAAAACTAGGGTGATATGTGGGAATGGAGGACTAGAGATGTACACAGACCTGCTTAAGGTCACATGGCATGTCCATAGCAAAGACAGGAGTAGAATTAGAGCCTGTGACCTGGGATCAATGCTTATTCACCATATCCTTTTCCTTTTGGGTTGTCTTTTTCTCCCTTGCTTAGCTACCCAAGGGATGAATGCCCCCTCCAGGTGGAATTTCACTAAAGCAGGTGAGCTAAGAGCCTCCCTGGAGGTCCCAGAAGGTGTGCTGAATTCCTCAAGCAATAGTCCACCAACCTACCCAATCATGGCTTGAAAATAGATTCACTCACTATGGTGGGCTTTGGGGAGCCAGGGCTGGGATGCCACAGACACTGTGGCACAGGGACAGGTCAGCTAAATTCAGACAGAGAGAGAGGTAGGCCAGGCTCAGCAAAGGGGCCCTCTGAAGAGCTCCAACCTCATTACCGGATGTACCGGATGCCCCATCTCAATTTCTCCTCAGGATCCAGAACCTCCTTCTGCTGTTATAACAATAAGTCCAAATAGCAACAACATTATTAAGGGTTTGTCAAGTGCCAGCTCTTGAAAGACAGGACCTCATTTCAGCTTCACAACAACCCAGTGAGGTGGAAATTGCCCATTGCAGAGATTGCTCATTGTTTCTTATTACCCTTTCTTCTCCTTTTAGTAATAGAACCTCTCCAAATTTTAGCAGGACACATACATACCCAGATAAAGATTACATTTCCCAGCCTCCCTTGTAGCTATGTGACCATGTCAATAAATCTAACCAAGGAGAAGTAAACAGTGGTGACATGTGAAGCCCTCATTCAGTGAATGTATTGCTGACGAACCTATTTCTACCATGCTCATGTTTGTAGAGCAGAAGGAACCTGGGTCTCTGAATGACTTCATGGAATAGAGATGTCGCTTCATGGAGCAGAGATGCCAGCTTTGGAGCATTCATCTTAAGGCTTTTATGAGAGAGAGAAAATAGACTTCTATGTAATTGAAACCACAATATTTGCGGGCCTTTTTGTTATAGCTTAGTACCCTAACTAATACATCCTCAGGACCCTAACCAATACATCCATTTGGCAGATGAGGAACAGAGTCTCAAACTGCTTAAGTTACATGCCCAAGAGCACTCAGATGAGATGCAGCAGATCAGGGATCTGAACCAAGCCATGTTTCACCCCAAAGTCTGTGTTTTTCTCCTATGTCACACTGACTTCCGGTTACAAGAACAATGCTGTACATGCCTCATCAATTTGAAATGACTTTTAAAAGTCCTTTTATGTACAAGGACATTCTCTTTTTTAGCCTGACTCTTGCCCTGTGAGGGAGAGACAAATCCTCCCATTTTACAGATAAGAAAACTGAGCCTGCAGGGTTAAGATAGAGCCCAAATTTACACAGGTGGGTAAAAGGCAATGCTGAGATTTGAACACAGAGCTGTCTGGATTTAAAGGCAGTCCTCTTTGCACCACCCTGTAGCTGCCTATCTGCTTCAATATTGACAGGATCCCCTACAGAAAGTTTTCACAGTGACCATATAGAGATGCCTCCATAAAGTCACAGATGGCCAGCTGTCTCGGCCTGGGTCCCCAGGAGTAGACCATGAGGCAAGAATTCTAGTGCAAGCTTATTTGGGAGGGGATCCCAGGAAGCATTGGCGAGAGGGGTAGGAAAGTGAGAGAGGGAAGGAAGGACAGACAATCACAGATGCTTCCCAAGCAAGAGACCCTGTGTGCAAACTGGAGTTCAATACCCATGGGGAACTCTGGGAAGACTGCAAAACACACCTCAGTTGCTTATTTAAGAGGGCAGGGGATCTGTGGTATTATCCACCAACACCCAGCCCCTGCTGGCTGAGGGCCAGGCACATTACCTCCCTGATGCTTCCAGCCTTGCCATCAGCAGACAGATCTTGCTGTTAGCCTGAAAGGCCCTCAGGATAGAAGCACAAGAAGATGGAGGTAGAAGATAAAGGTAGAGGTAGAAGATAAAGGTAGAGGTAGATGCAGAGCTGTGAGCAGGACACCAACATCCTTTGCCACACCAGCGACAGGAAGACACTTAGTGGTCAGCTGGTCTACCCCTTCAAGGCACAGAAGAAGAGAAAGAGGTCTATTTTGGGCTGATCACTGATCTGGCCCACTGATGTCAAAACCACATGTGTTTGATTTTAAGAAACCATCTACTGTAAGATGCCTCTTGAATATAATAACACCTTTTCCAGACTTAAAAAAAAAACCACTACATTAAAGCATACAAAAAGCATTCTAATTTCAGATATGTTAAAGGGTTTGAAAGAAAACATCTCAAACTCTAGATGATATGGCTTTGTCTTGCTGTACCCATAAAGAACACTTGTATCATTCTGATCCTCTGTCTCAATTTAGGCTTAGAAAATAGAGTTATTTCATTTGAAAATCTGTGCTGGCTCCGAAGTTCTGTGATTTTCTACGTCCTTGCAACATCTTTGTCATGGCAACATAATGCACATTTACATTTCAAAAACTACCCCTGCCTACTCTACACCTTAAAACAAGAATCAAGATCCCACCTTAATATTTAAAAAACAGACAACTTCAGCTTTTTTGTGTCCAGGTACCCTCCTGTAGGCAACAAAGAGAGCCACAGTTCCTTGTTTGCCATGTCAGCATCTTTAAAATGCATATTTATTCATTAGATGCATTAGGGTCTGGCTAATTTTGTTATGAGGAGAAAAGAGGGGAATGAACATTTATTAATGGACTGCTACTCCCAGACAGTGCACTAATGGCTTTAGACGTAGCATTTCATGCAATCTCTGCAACTGCTGCACACACAAAAGAAACTAAATCTCAGCAAGGTTAAGTCATTTGCCCAAAGCCACATAGCTGGCAAGTTGCAAATCTGAGATAATGTTGGTAAAATTGCCTATTACCATAACCAGCATCTTGTCTGGGTTTAATAAACACAGACAGACAAAGAAGGGAAAGGAAGGAGGAAAAGGGTAAGAGAAAAGAAAAAAAGGTAGAATTCCATCCCCAAAAGATCTACCCACCCCTTGATGTTGCTAAGAAACAAGGGCATGTGCATTCTGCTTTCCAATTCCTAAAGATAGAAACTGGATCACCCCCCAAAAAAGAGGAAAAAACTTTTCCTTTTCTTTATCCATCTTCTGTCCTTTTAGATATTCTCCAGCCAACATCAGTCAGCTAAACCCATTCTTTGCAAGATTTTTTTTAATCTGTTCTTGGTCCATTTAATTTAGCATGTCATTTTTTACAAGTATTTTTCTTTCTCCTTCACTCTGGAAAAGTTTAGAAAGTAGTAAATCTGGCCTCTTTATAATCCTACAAGAATCTCTCTGACTGCGTTTCCCACTCTGCAATAATAAAATCAATGGCTGTACATTAAGCTGCATTAAGATAGCTGTCAGGGAGGCACGGTTTGATAGGGCCAATTTGAGGAGGCTCCAGGCTGCCCCAGACTCTAGTGCCTGTGTAAACCCCTGTAATAATTCCACCATTAAAGATTCATTCCTTTGGGGGCCGGCCCGTGGCTCACTCAAGAGAGTGTGGTGCTGACAACACCAAGTCAAGGGTTAAGATCCCCTTACCGGTCATCTTTAAAAAAAAAAAAAGATTCATTCCTTTGGGGGCCGGCCCGTGGCTCACTCAAGAGAGTGTGGTGCTGACAACACCAAGTCAAGGGTTAAGATCCCCTTACCGGTCATCTTTAAAAAAAAAAAAAGATTCATTCCTTTGGCTTTTCAAACACCATCTATAAAATCAGATGATCCTGGGACAAGTGATACCTAATACCCACTGGTTCTTAACCTTTTTTATGATTTCAGAATGGGGATGTGGGGGCAGTGAGTGTATGGACTCTCTTCCTAGAAAAATGCAAACAGACACAAAATTCTATACATCCCTTGTACCCGAGAGGAAGAACCTCTGTTTGTTTCTTTGTTTTTTTTAATTTATTTACTTTATTTTTTTTTTTTTTTTTTACATTCTAAGATGTTGTGGAGCAGTTGGAGGGGAGGGGAAGGGGAGGGAAATATGGTGGGAGGAGGAGGAAGGAAGGAGGGGGGTGTGGTCGAGGCCCATATCACCCCCTTAATTCTGGCAGGGGAGCCCTGGGTGCTCCCAGTGGCAGCTTGGTGGACATCACTGGGCCAGATGTAGACGTTGAGGGCGTGTGCCTGGGGCCTTCAGCCCTGCCCCTTCCCTGGCTTGGGAGCCAGGAGCTTCCGGTCCTTCTAGATTTTAAAGGTGTTCTTTGGTGGTGTTAGACCTTTACTAGCTAATATCAGACCTTTACTAGCTAATATCAGAACTTTGTCTCTGGTCTGTAGGTTTTTTGTGTTTTCTTTCAGTTCTGTGTTTGATTATTTGCTGTTCCCACCACTTAAACTCAGCACTGGAACTAATTTGTTGTCCTTTGCTTACTTCTAAAATGGAGGAACTTCCTGTGGGGACCAGCACTTGAGCCCTGTGGTTGAGTTAAATTGCTGTTTTGCTGCTGATTCTCTGGGGAAGGCTTTTTGTGCAGCTCAGGTTTTAATTGTTGACCTTGTATGCACTTCTGGGTCTTGTGAGGTCCAATACACCTGTACAAACTCTGTCTGGGCCTGAGTCTTTTCAGCAAACTGTACCCTCTGCAATTCTATATTCCTGACCAGTCTCCACTGAGTGGGCCTGTGCTGACAGGGGTACAGATCAGCTGTCCTTGCTGTGCCCCAGTGTTCCCCTGGTGGGCCTGTCTTCCCCACCCCCTGCACTTCAAACACTTCCCATGGGACCAGCCATGCGCTGGTCCCTTGCAATGACTCACCCACCTGAATGGCTCCTTTTTTCAGTTGTCTGTGGCCCCTTACTCCTATATGAGTCCACAGGAACTCTGTTAGTGGTCTTGCTGGCCTGGGGGCCACCAACGCCTTCCTCTCCCCTGCAGCCTCCAAGCAACTTCATATGAAGGGCATGATAGCTGTGGGTTTTGCCAGCTCTTGCTCCATATATTCACCAGGGCCAGCCTTGAAGCGTTGGAGTCTCGAAACAGTCAGAGCAGTTCTTTCATTCTCTCATCATGGCTTCTCCTGCCTTCATGAGCTCCGTAGGTCTCTCCTCCTCTTCCTCTGAGCTCTACTGGCCCCAGTTTGGCTGTCATTGCTTTTTAATAGTAGTAAACCGGTTGATTGTGGGAGAGGGTGACACTGGGGACTGTCTAATCCACCATCTTGATTCCCTCTTTGAGAACCTCTGTTTGAATCTGTTATCAGCTGATATCTCAGGAAGTAGGTTGAGGCGAAAAGATTATCTCACCTTTGACTTAAAGTCAACTGATTATAGATGCTAACCACATCTGCAAAATATCTCCACAGCAACGCCTCAATTAGTGATTGTGTAACTGGCTACTAGAGCCTAGTCAAATTGACACATTAAACAATCACGTTTTTGCTTTTTTGTTTTGGTTTGGTTTGTTTGTTTATTGTTAAATAAGACAGAGAAGAGGACAAAAGAGGTGAGTGGTCACATATGGAGCCCAAGTCACAAAGAACTGGGTGCTAGGAATCATCTGTCTGATGCTTCCATCTCTACGCATCATTAATCAGATCCTTCCAGTGCTGAATGGAGGAGGGTGGTTTGAGTTTACCTGTCAGATGCAAAACTCCTGCCACTGCCCCTTAGGCTGTGAGCATCATCCCTTCCCACCACCTGGGAACAGCCCGACCTGCAGTCAGATCCTCCTGCAGGGGCAAGGCAGATTTCCCTTTGCCGCCAGTTCAGACCACCCTCAGCCTGAGAGGACCCACACCCCCACAAATGTCCCCCCTGGAGTTCTAGTCAAAGTCAGAGCTCAACAATTACTTAGGAAGGGTCTGAAACCCTGGTGTGGGGAAGTTCATGGCCACCATTGAACTGTCATTACCTTTGGTCCAGCCAACCAGGACACCAGTGGACACGTTGTAGGAAGACCTGGCGTCAACTCCAGTAGACTCATTGGGCCATCCACAGTGGGAGGATGAAGGATTAGATGGGCCAGTGTCCCAGCAGGAAATTAGCTGGCCACTCCAATAGGGTGACATGAATAAGGAACTATTTACAAGGGAATGTGCAGGGTATTAGAAAACCTCAAGGGTCAGTGCAGTGTCCTCAGGCCCTTAGGACTGAATGGGGAGGAGGAGAAAGTCATCAGGATCTGCAGATGGAGGAGCTGTGAGGGGAGAGCTGTGGGGCAGGAGCTGAGACCTTCAATCAAGGGATGCAGCGGACACTGAGTGACCCTGAAGGAGGAAACAGAGAATAAATATCTCGACCTCACTCTCCCATATCCTTTCTCCTGACAGTACACCCCAGCCCCACCCAACCCATGACCAAAGATCAAGGAAGCCCTTGGATGGGGTTCATATGGGTCAGCCTCCAAGAGCCAGAGCAGGTGAAAAAGGGCAGAGTGGTCCAAAGGGGCCCAAGGAGGCACATAATCTAATGTTTCTTAAATCCTACCACAAGCACGATCATTCACTTAGTTTAGGTTAGTTGAACCATGACCCTATAAGGCAGGTAATGTTACTGTTCCCATTTTACAGATGAGGAAGATGAGTCTCAGAGAGATGAAGTCACCTGTCCAAGGCCACACAGCTAAGAAATGGCAGAACCAGGATCTAATCCCAGTTTCCCTCTCTCCAAGGCCACCACTTTGACACCTGAGTGTCTCCCAAGTTGACCTATAGGGAAATGGGATGAATGTGTCCCCAGGGCTGGCCCGGTGGCGCACTGCTACAATGCGCCGCTTGGGAGCGCGGTGGCGCTCCCGCCGAGGGTTCGGATCCCACATACAGACCGGTTCCCGCTCACTGGCTGAGCGAGGGGCGGGCGCAGCGCCAAGGGTTGCGATCCCGTTGCCGGTCCCGGTCCGGTACGGGCACGACACTGAAGGTTGTGGTCTGTTGCCGGACACGAAAAAAAAAGACAAAAAGGAAAAAAAAAAAAAATGTGTCCCCAGGCACCTGGATAGGTCTGATTTGTCAGGATCCAGCCAGGGCTAATAGTGCTTCAAAACACTGATGTGGGGGCCGGCCCGGTGGCGCACTGGATAGTGCGCCGCTTGGGAAGCGCAGCGGCGCTCCTGCCCGAGGGTTCGGATCCCACATACAGACCGGTTCCCGCTCACTGGCTGAGCGAGGCACGGGAGCAACACCGAGGCTTGCGATCCCATTGCCGGTCCCCGGTCCAGTGCGGGGGCAACACTGAGGGTTGCGATCCGTTGCCGGACACAGAAAAAAGACAAAAAAAAAAAAAAAAAAAAAAAAAAACACTGATGTGTAGTGCTACCAAAGACACTTCAAGAAAACTAAATCTTGCAAATGAAATCTTTCATGGGGTTCCAACTGCTGTCATTATCATCAATCATTAAGCAAAGATGGTCCCTGGCAAGTCCCCGGGACATCATAGAGTCTACTGAGCCTTCACCAATTGGCTCAAGCTCTCCTCCCCCTCCCCCTCCAGGACTGGAGTGAGGGAATAAGGCCCACCCAAGTGTCTCACCATTTAGGACTCTGTCTCCACAAGGGATACATTGCTGACATGGAAAAGACCTCTCTTCTCTCTCTCCTCTCCCTAAGCCAAGATCCCTCCTTCATCCCCAAGATCGTGCCTACCCAGGATGGGGAGCAGAACTGGCTTCTTGCCCTCTACTGTTAGCTGTCACATTTATTACCTTGTACCATTTGGAGTACCTCTCCCCTGGATCGGGATGCTGTAAGAGCCTGAATACTGAATGTTGATTCCAATCGAGAGCAACCCCAGAAAACTGAACATCCTCTCCAGCCTGAGGAGATCCCTGAAGGAGTCTCCCCAGGGAAATAGGACTAGCTGTGACAGATGGGTTGGGGGAGTCAACATCTTCAGAGATAGCCGGTGTACCCAATGATAATTCTCTCTCTGGAGCTTGGAAAGAGCTCAGTGATTCATTAAGAGTTCATGGCAGGTAGGCCCATCCATGGAGGCTCATTTATTGGAGGTCAAAGGAGGGAGACGACTGTGGGTCAGGGTTGAGCTAGGCACAGGAGATACGGTGGCAACCCAAAAGGACACAGAGCCCAGGAGAAGAGATGGTTCGATATCACCAAAGAGTGTGACATTGCAAAAGGAGATAAGCCCTGTGCAGAAAAAAGATAGCGGCAGCCTAGACTGAAGGGCTTACCTGAGGAGGTGATGTTTAAACGGAGATGGGAAGGACTGGGTGGAGTTGACTTGGTGGGGAGGGGGAGGACCTACAGAGACAGGGGAGATGGAAGAATGGGGCAGGTGTTCCCCATGACCAAGAGCCACCATCTCTGGACATTGGTTCCAGGTCAGGCACTAAGCTAATGCTCTGCTTATTCTGTCTTAGTTAATCTCCATGACAACCTTATGAGATTGTTGATGTTGTTACCCCATGTTACAGATGTTACAGACTTAAAATTGGAAAATTATCCTGCATCATCTGGGTAGACCCAATCTATCACATGAGCCCTTAAAAACCAAGAACTTTCTCTGGAGGCAACAAGATGAGGCAGAAGGACTTACTCAAAGCAGGAGAGAGACTCAACACCTTGTTGCTGGAGGGGACATGTGGAAAGTGTGAAAAGGAATGTGGGCAGCCTCTAGGAGCAAAGACCAGCCCCCAGGTGGAAACAGGGACCTCAGTCCTACAACCACAAGGATTTGAACTCAGCCAACAGCCTGAATGAGCTTGGGAGCAGATTCATCCCCAGAGCCTCCAGAGAGGAACACAGCCCATGGTCTCAGCCTTGGGAGGCTCTCAGCAGGGGACCCAGTCAAGCCAGGCTGTGCATGGATTTCTGACCTGTGGAACAGTGACATAATCAATGGACATTTTTTTAAGCTGCTAAAGTTTTGATAATTTGTTACAGAAGCAACAGAAAGCTGATACACCTCCTACACTGTGAGAAGCCCAAGTCACACAGAGGTCTGGGGAATGGGACTCCATGTGGAGAGAGAAGCCAGAAAGCACTACGGTGCCAGACCTATGGGTGACAAAGCCACCTTGGACATCCAGCCCCATCAAGTCTTCAGATGATCCCACCTCCAGCTGCAATTGGCCCACACCTGCTTGACAGACCCCAAGCCAGAGCTGCCCAACTGAGCCCAGTCCGTTGGAAGTGCCACAGAAGTTTGAGAGATAAGAATCAACTGATGTTTTAAGCCACTAAGTTTCGCAGCAAAAGATAACGGGTACAGGTTAATACCCGACAGAGTTAATATCCTAAAGTGCTTAGAACAGTCAGTATTTCATAAATGTCAGCAAATACACTTTCACTATGACCATTCCCATTTGACAAATGAGGAAATTGGGATTCAGAGAGGGACATGCAGAGCTGGAAGGTGGCACAACTGAGATTTGATCCCAGGATCTGCCTGATTCTAAATCCCTGCTCTTCCCACAGCACAGGGCCGGCTTCTAACCCTCAAAGCCTGAAGGAATGAAGGTAGTTGCATTTCTTCCAGGGCAGCTGTTTTCCACACTGCCAGGCCAGTTAAAGGCTCTGCCTGTATCTGGCACAGGCTTCCTGCATCCCATGAACAAGCTGCAGGAGGCTCACGAACCCCCCGCCAAGAGTCTCACATCATTAGATTCTCATTTCCTCTCCCAGACGGCCACAGGGAAAGGTCAGCCGGGCGCGGATGGTGCAGCATGCAAGGATAGCACCCGCTGCTCATCCCTGCCTCCCATTGCCTGAGCTCTGCAACCCAAACCAAATACAGGAGGCTGCGGGTCTGCCTGGCTGGTGGCTTGGAGCCTTGTGGGCAATTCATCAAATCTGGAGGAATCGTTTGCACAGGAATAGACAGCATCCAGCCTCCTGAACAGAATAGCAATGACCAGGCCCCACCTCCAGAAGCTAAAAGACCAGACGCATAGCCAAGAGATGGTCCAGAGTCTGCCCCAACCCAGCTGTGGGACACAGGGCAAGTCTCCTCTCTTTCTGTAAGAAGGAGGCAAAAAAACATAGCAAATAGGGGGATATTCTTTCTCTGTAGCTCTCTCTTTCCCTTCACCCTCTCCTCTTACCATTCTTTCTCCCCTCACTTCTTTCTCTCTTTATTCTCTCCCTTATTCTCTCTTTTCCCTCTTCGTGTATCACTCTCTCCCTCCCTCTCTCTCTCCTTTACACACACACACACACACACACACACACACACACTAGCTTTGTAACCGAGGGCAGGGCACCAAACCTGGCCAGTCTAGCTGCAGACAGAGTTGAGGCCTCGGACAGGCAGGCTCCTTGCAGATTGGGCCCAGGAGATGGAACTACAGGGGACCCATGTCTCTCTCCCTGAGGGCACCAGAGGAAATACTTGGAGGGCTAAGTTTTCTCCTGTCTCCATCCCCACTGCCAATTCCTGCCCACCTCTTCTCTCCTGCTACTCTCAGGAACCTGGATGATTGAGGACTTTCTGGCCACACTCAGAAGGTAGTGGCTGGGAACCCACAACAGGTGACAGCAAACATTCCCACTGCAGGGACTCAAACATGTTGTTGGAGATGAGTAGCCATGGACCAAGAGTGAAAACTCCCTGGGCTCTGCCTGGAGGCTCTGGAGACCTCCTCCCTACTCCTGCCTCTGTTCCAAGATCCAGAGAATGGGGGCAAAGCCTGGAATTCTCCACAGGACCATGAATGAAGAACTCAGACACAGAGAAATGAAGGAAGATCCCCGTGGTCTTACAGTTAACAGGTCATGGGTGGGAATTATGAGACCATTCTCTTCTAGTATGTCCACCAAGCTCCCCACCCTTTCTTTTCCCTCCACTCATCATTAGAACCAAGCCTTCTCTCTCTTTTGTGTTTTGTTGGGAGTCTAAAGGTGAGAAATGAGCTATAGAGCCCATCTCAGATGTGTCCTTGAAAGTCTAGCTTCTCTTCTGGGATGATCACTATAGCATAAAAAATAGATGCACATAGAGACACCGTGGTCTAGGGAGAGTGACACAGAAAGTCTGTGGGCATGAGTCAGATCCAGAAATCACTGCCATATTTACCCATCCAAACACCTGGGAGTGGGGGGAGTATAGGAAAATAGTGCCATAGAACTGTTTGGTGTCCTTCTGGCAGTCCTCACAGCAGACTCCGTGGGTATCTGAGTGGCCAGGAGAATGGACCCCTCCTCTCATGGATGGGTGGCATCACAAAAAAGCATTTGACCAGTTAGCTCAGTTGGTTAGAGCATGGTGCTGATAATGCCAAGGTCCAGGGTTCAATCCCTGTACCAGCCAGCCACCAAAAAACAAAGCAAACAAACAAAATGCACCCTACAGTACATGGGGATACAAGAGAAACCACTGTCACACCAAGAGAATCCATCCCCAGCCCTCATAATCTTAGATCAGCATGAAACCTCACATTAACACCATGTGCTAAGGACCATTAGGTCCATTTTGCAGATGAGAAAACCAACACCAGGAAGGTGGAGTGGCCTGTCCCAGGTCAACACCTCATAACTGGATTCAAACTCAGTTCTACCCAACTCCAAAACCACAACACCAACCTCCACCCAGGTGAGGGACACATGCCAACTTCCTTTTCACCAATGCTGCTGGAGGCTTAGAGATTTACCCCAAAGCTGTGAGATTTATGCAGCTAATGCCGATTAGAACTAATGGAAGAAAGAAAAAGCCATTTTTCTTATAATTAGAAGAGAATTCAACCTTCATAGCCAATGCTTCTAATATATCAGCTTATGTAACGAAAGAAAGAGAAAGGAAATGGATATAATTAGAAAAGAGAAAAAACAATTTGGATTACTGGCTGCAGAAGTGATGAAGTGAAGGTATGATACAATTCCAGATGGAAATAGTTCTCTGCTGCCAGTCAGGGTGCATTTCAAATGCCTGTCATCCTCAAGGCCACTGCTTGTAGACAGTCTGTGGTGTGGCCACTCAGCACATCTCTTGCAGCATCTAACAAGGAAGAGGACGGACTATTATTATGCCCATTTCAGAGATAAAGAACTGAGGTTCAGAGAAGCAAAGTGCCTCGTCAATCTTGCCAAAATGCATTCCATCTCTCAGAACCTATCCAGCAGGCACCTACTGCATGCCAAGCACACGCACAGTACATGCCCAGCAGGGCAGGAATGATCCAGGATCCAAACCCATCCTGTTTCACACCAAATCCACTCCCATTCAGAGCAGGAACTCAACTGATAGCTGTTGAATGACTGAATGAGTTCCAGGTTTTCCTACTGCGGCTCTTTCCTTGTTGCTGGCAAGAGTTCCAGGCAGAAGGAGCTGGGATGAAACATCACCAGCAGCCCGAGTCTCGTTAGCTCCCATCAGCTTCCCATGCCTCCAAGACGGTGGCCCCTGTCACAGCCAGGCTTCGGTTCTGGTTCCCCAGCCCTGGGGAGCCCCTGACAATGGCTTGTGTTAGGCAGCTATGAAAGTTGTTAGCAAATGGACTATTGATTTTTTTTTCAGAAGCAAAATTTGCAGGTGTTGCAGCAATCGATACCTAAGGGGAGAGAGTGAAAATAGAGCATGGTGAAAACCCAGCATTTCAAGATCCCCAAGCACATCCCCCTGGTCTGCTCTCCTTACCTCCTAGGGACCGGAAGACGGAGCAGGAGGCTGGAAGGGAAGAGACACGTTGTACGTGCAAGTGACATGCCTTGCTCCCTGCAGGCATCACCTCATGGGGCCTTTGCAACAGTCCTGGAGCAGAATCACTGCTGCTATATTACAGATGAGGAAACTAATGTCCAGAAATGGTAGGTCCCTTGCCCGATGTCACACAGCTTCTGAGTGACACAACTGAGACTTAAGCTTGTATAACTTTTTAACCAGGGTTGTTTCTATTACATGAAGAGCAAACCCTGAAACAGACTCTCAGGAGAGCTTAAGGGGCACATCTTGCCAAGGAGGCTGTTTCTAAGGAACATCAGCGCCAAGGTCAGATTAAGCCATGCAGGCAACTGGGGAAGGATGAGAACCCGGAGGAGAAAGAAGAGCTTCACATACTCATTCAACAAGTAGTGATCAGCTGCCTACCATATGTCAGGCACTGGACATGTACTGGGAAACAGAGGTAAGCAAAATAGATGCTCCCTACCTTCACTGAGCTCATGTGATCAAAGGATCACATGACAACTCTAAAATCTCAACCATTCCTAGGCTCTGACAGGAAAGGTACAGGAATTATGAGAGCAGATAACAGCAGAAGCTGACCTGGTCTGGGAGGTCAGGTAGGACTTCTTCAGTAAACAATCCTTGAGCTGACACCTCAAGGATGAGGAGGAGCTACCTGGGCCAAGAAGCATTTGGCACAATGGATGGAGCATGTGCAAAGGTCCTCAGGCAGATGGAGAATGTGGCAAGAGGAAGGATCTGCAAAAAGGTCAAAGAACATTCAGCACATAAAGAGGAGCATGTGCACAGACCCTGAAGCAGGAGAATATGTCAAGGGAGAGAGTTTGCAAAATGACGAGTGTATCTGGAGTGTGAAGAACAGGGAGGAAGCTGGGTACAGCATGAGGCTGGAGAGGTGGGCAGGGGCAAGACCACAAAAGACCATGCAGGTCCTCTTAACTAATTTTGTCTTTAGCCCAAGAGAAATGGGGTCTATTGAAGCATTTTAAAGAAGGGGTGGATGGGAGTTTACATGATCAAGCATGGCACTGCTGGGTTGAAAATGGACCTGATGACATGGGGTAGAGGTAAGAGAGGAACAGGAGGAAGCCTAAAGCAAGGGCTTGTGGGGCTTTGCACTGCCCCCTGACTTCAGCCAAGCTGTGAGGGATGGGACATCCCATAGAGATGTTCTTCTCTTTCAACTCCAGGGAGAGTCACACATCCCAGAAGTGTGGAGGCAACACATTGGGAGCAGCCCTCAACTAAAAGGAGATAGAAACTGATGGATAACACCCCTGCCTCCCATTCTTTGAAACTACTGCACAGTTTCTTCCAGAGTCCCAGGCAAGAGCAAGCTCCAAGTGCCCATAGCAGTAACCAGCTCAAAACACACTCCCTTCACGGGCTTCTCTCCCTCCCCTGCCTCGCTCTCCCAACACTCTCACTGCTTCCTCCTGGGGTCACTTCCCAAATAACCTACGGGTGCTCAGGTCTCTGTATCAGGCCTTGCTTTTGGGGACACCCAAACCAAGACAAGCTACTGCAGTGGAACAGGGGAAAACCTAGGGTGGCTTGGAGCAAAGTGACAATAGGGGTTCACCAATGTTGTTTGCTCAGTCGCTACATGCTGACTCTTCCATCCATTAGCTCACCTGATCACGCATTCATTCATTCACTCTTTCACTCATTCAACTCTCCCTCCATTCCTTCAGCGATAACAGGACCCATTGATGGACTGAAGGAAAATTTTCTTATCCTGTTTTCTATTCTTATGAGTGGGTTGTCACAGGAGGACGCATTCTCCTATGCACAAGTTGTGAATTAGATATCACACTTCTATTTTTGTGCAGAAAGAATTCCATTCCACATCAGAGACAATGGAAGTCCATTAAGGCATCTTTGAAAGAGTGACCTAAAAGCACAGATTTCCACAAGGGTCACTCTCCTTGGAAGACCCAAGGGCCTGGAGGGACATTTTAGTCTTGCCTTCTCTGTCTAACCTCAAATAATCAAGCACAGCCATGCCTCCACAGGCTTCTCCTGCAGTCCGAGCTATTTCTCTTGGGTGTGAGGTTGCATTTCCTACTGGAAAGGCTATGGTTCATTTCATCTCAACTCTGAAATGTCTCAAAAATCTGAAAAGACATATTCTTGAATCAGAAAATAATTTTGTTTCTCATTTCACAGGGCTTTCTATAAGCATAATTGTATTCACTTGTGTTTACTCTGCCTACCTTCTCTTACCGCCACCCCCATACTTCCAAGTGTTGTAGTAGTTACATTTATTGAACGTCTACTATGTGCTAAATGTTTTATGTTCACCATTTTATGGAATCTGCAAAACAGCCCCATGAGGTACAGGCTATAATCCTCACCTTGATTTCTGAAATGAGGAACTGAGATCTAGAGGGTCATATGTTATCTGATCTA
Organism: Galeopterus variegatus; assembly: GCF_000696425.1. NCBI lineage: Eukaryota > Metazoa > Chordata > Mammalia > Dermoptera > Cynocephalidae > Galeopterus > Galeopterus variegatus. The sequence goes on along the minus strand of NW_007731104.1, from coordinate 33,669 downwards.
CACAGCAGGAAGCTGGCATCTGAACCCAGAGCTCAAGGTCTTGATCATTACACTGGATTGAACTTTCTCCTTTTCTCATTCAACACCATCAGGACCTTAAAGCAAGCTGCCATCAAGGGTAGTTTATGCTGGAACTGAAAATAGTGCATAGGGTTCTATGCTGGGGGGCATGGAGCCTAGAATTACGAACCAGTCCCCCTTGAGTACCACATGTAGTGGGTTGAATTATGTCCCCCCTCAACTCCCTGAAGCTTGAATTGTGTCTCCCCTAGTTTTATGTATTAAAAAACTTGGTGCCCACAGTGACTGTTAAGACAGTGGGAAATCCTATTATGGTAATTGAAAGGTGGAGACTTGAAGAACTGATTGTATTGTAGGACTGTGCCCTAGTGAATGGATTAAAAATGGTGGTTAGGTGTGGAATATATTATAAAGCTTATGTACCTCACAGGGCCTGGTTTTCCAAAGACTTGCAGTTTCAAATACTGACCTTGTGGAGGACTGGAAATTTTCCGCAGGCTATAAAGTCTCTGGTAAAAGACAAAGATTTGTTTGAGCCAAGGTTGCTGGCTCAAGGACAGACTAGTTACTGATTGTTATGTAAAGAACTGAGAAATTGCTGTAAGATCACTTAATTGTCTAATGGAATGTCATCTGACTTGTTTCACTGAAAGTTACCAGCCTATATTGTTAAACTATAATCCCACCTATGTTCTCTTCTGTAACTTCTTGGTCTGAAAAATAAATGCAGGAAGAGAACCCCAATTTGGGGTTAATTTCCCAAGGAAGGGATGCCTCTTGTTTGAAGTTTCCAGTGGGAGATTCACCATTTCGGGGTCTCTCACTGCTCAGAAGAGATGGGCTTTGAGTAATCCTTTGGATCTCCGTCACCCAGGGGAAGTGGGATGACAAATATGTGGGGGGCAAAGCAACAGTCAGGGTATGGTTCTGAGGGCTTTAAAAGAAGAGAGAAGAGAGTCTGTCTTTCTCTCTCTCCTTTCACCATCTTGCACTGTGAGACCCCTGGGTCACTGTCATCACCACCAGATGGATTTTGGACTTCCCAGCCTCAGAAACTATAAGCAATAAATTTCATTTTCTTTATAAATCATCCAGTTTCAAGTATTTTGTTATAAGCAAGAGAAATGGACTAAAACACATGGTTGGAAACAAGCCACGAGTTCCTCTAAGATTCTGCATACCCATCGGATTCTCCAGGTGTGCCCCTGTTGACCCATCCACCCTAATTCCCTACTTCTCAACACCTTCTTCTCACATTCCAGAAATGCTTGTTTCCAGTTCTGCATCCCACCAAATTCCTTGTCCTACAATTCCTTTGCCCAAGCAGTTCCTGTGGCCTCCAATGCCTTTGCCACTGTCCGTCACTGGAACTCCTTTTTCAAGTCTCTGCTTAGATGTCACTGTTGAGAACTATTAAGAATCATAAAAAGGTCTAATTTTAAAACAAACAGAATTGACCAAGATGGCGACGGGTCTGGAGCGGCCGTGACAGGAGACAGCGCGATCCTGTGAGCCGTGCGCTGTGACACCAGAGTATTGATTGCATTTCCAAGAGCAACAAAAGGCGAATAATTCTTTCAACAACGATCCTACATCGACAAACAAGCGGCAGCAGGTTCGAGGCTTTGGGGCCGACACAGAGGAGGACTCCTGAGAGCGCCCAAG
>NW_007731104.1:30946-31666 GCF_000696425.1 Galeopterus variegatus | reverse complement strand
GTGGGGGTGGAGATGGACGGCTTAGTGAGGGCAGGCTAGCCATTCCGGATGGCTCGGCTCCGCACTGAGACATGCTATTTGCTTACCTCGACGCGGGGCACCCCGGGGCCTGTGGACTGGCCTACAATACCACTCTCCCCGTGGATCTCTGACGAGGCTGGTAGCGTGGGGAGCCCCTGGCCAGTGTCGGGGGGGCAGGGAAGAGGAGCCCGCCCGGATCGTCTCTCCGCCACACCCTGGGCGTCGGCCCCAGATAAACTCCCTCTTCCCAGGAGGCAGATTCCATCTCTGGGGACCTCAGTTTGGAAGAGCCCCTAACTGATTTCTGGTGGGGAGAGGGGTGCCCAGAGACACCTCGAGCTACATTGAAGTTTACTAGTCAGCCCTCCAAAAGGGCTGACCCGTGCTGGGGAGAGTCAAAGAGGAATTGTGTGCTGAGGGACCCTCCCCCGAGGAGTTCACTCCCGGGAGTTGGAGAGTCAGGACACCTGCTGGGCAGGGCGGGGCAGGGCACAACTTTGATGACTCAACTGAAAGTCAAGGTTTGTAAAAGACACGCCCCACCCTGTCCTGAGCACACAGAGTGGGGAGGGGCCTGGCTAAAAGAGGCGGACTCTCAGAAATAAAGAAAGAAAGATCAGGCACACAGTCGGCAGGAACGATCTGCAAGGCTCAATAGCCCACCTATTGAATCAGAGGTCTAAGATTAGAAAAAAAACT